>NC_037675.1:45599818-45635595 GCF_003255815.1 Theropithecus gelada | reverse complement strand
ACACTGCTTTAAATGTGTCCCAGAGATTCTGGTATGTTGTATCTTTGTTCTCATTGGTTTCAAAGAACATCTTTATTTCTGCCTTCATTTCGTTATGTACCCAGTAGTCATTCAGGAGCAGGTTGTTCAGTTTCCATGTAGCTGAGCGGTTTTGATTGAGTTTCTTAGTCCTGAGTTCTAGTTTGATTGCACTGTGGTCTGAGAGACAGTTTGTTATAATTTCTGTTCTTGTACATTTGCTGAGGAGTGCTTTACTTCCAAATATGTGGTCAATTTTTGAATAAGTGCGATGTGGTGCTGAGAAGAATGTATATTCTGTTGATTTGGGGTGGAGAGTTCTATAGATGTCTATTGGTCTGCTTGCTGCAGAGATGAGTTCAATTCCTGGATATCCTTGTTAACTTTCTGTCTCGTTGATCTGTCTAATGTTGGCAGTGGAGTTTTGAAGTCTCCCATTATTATTGTATGGGAGTCTAAGTCTCTTTGTAAGTCTCTAAGGACTTGCTTGATGAATCTGGGTGCTCCTGTATTGGGTGCATATATATTTAGGATAGTTATCTCTTCCTGTTGAATTGATCCCTTTACCATTATGTAATGGCCTTCTTTGTCTCTTTTGATCTTTGATGGTTTAAAGTCTGTTTTATCAGAGACTGGTATTGCAACCCTTGCTTTTTTTTGTTCTCCATTTGCTTGGCAAATCTTCCTCCATCCCTTTATTTTGAGCCTATGTATATCTCTGCATGTGAGATGAGTCTCCTGAGTACAGCAGACTGATGGGTCTTGACTCCTTATCCAATTTGCCAGTCTGTGTCTTTTAATTGGAGCATTTAGTCCATTCACATTTAAGGTTAAGATTGTTATGTGTGAACTTGATCCTGCCATTATATTAACTGGTTATTTTGCTCGTTAGTTGATGCAGTTCCTTCCTAGCCTCGATGGTCTTTACATTTTGGCATGTTTTTGCAATGGCTGGTACCGGTTGTTCCTTTCCATGTTTAGTGCTTCCTTCAGGGTCTCTTGTAAGGCAGGCCTAGTGGTGACAAAATCTCTAAGCATTTGCTTATCTGTAAAGGATTTTATTTCTCCTTCACTTATGAAACTTAGTTTGGCTGGATATGAAATTCTGGGTTGAAAATTCTTTTCTTTAGGAATGTTGAATATTGGTCCCCACTCTCTTCTGGCTTGTAGAGTTTCTGCCGAGAGATCTGCTGTTAGTCTGATGGGCTTCCGTTTGTGGGTAACCCGACCTTTCTCTCTGGCTGCCCTTAAGATTTTTTCCTTCATTTCAACTTTGGTGAATCTGGCAATTATGTGTCTTGGAGTTGCTCTTCTCGAGGAGTATCTTTGTGGCGTTCTCTGTATTTCCTGGATTTGAATGTTGGCCTGCCCTACTAGGTTGGGGAAGTTCTCCTGGATCATATCCTGAAGAGTGTTTTCCAACTTGGTTCCATTTTCCCCCTCACTTTCAGGCACCCCGGTCAGACGTAGATTTGGTCTTTTTACATAATCCCATACTTCTTGCAGGCTTTGTTCATTTCTTTTTCTTCTTTTTTCTTTTGGTTTCTCTTCTCGCTTCATTTCATTCATTTGATCCTCAATCGCTGATACTCTTTCTTCCAGTTGATCGAGTCGGTTCCTGAAGCTTGTGCATTTGTCATGTATTTCTCGTGTCATTGTTTTGCATCTCTTTCATTTCGTTTATGACCTTCTCTGCATTAATTACTCTAGCCATCAATTCTTCCACTTTTTTTCAAGATTTTTAGTTTCTTTGCGCTGGGTACGTAATTCCTCCTTTAGCTCTGAGAAATTTGATGGACTGAAGCCTTCTTCTCTCATCTCGTCAAAGTCATTCTCTGTCCAGCTTTGATCCGTTGCTGGCGATGAGCTGCGCTCCTTTGCCGGGGGAGATGCACTCTTATTTTTTGAATTTCCAGCTTTTCTGCCCTGCTTTTTCCCCATCTTTGTGGTTTTATCTGCCTCTGGTCTTTGATGATGGTGACGTACTGATGGGGTTTTGGTGTAGGTGTCCTTCTTGTTTGATAGTTTTCCTTCTAACAGTCGGGATCCTCAGCTGTAGGTATGTTGGAGACTGCTTGAGGTCCACTCCAGACCCTGTTTGCCTGTGTGTCAGCAGCAGAGGCTGCAGAAGATAGAATATTGCTGAACAGCGAGTATACCTGTCTCATTCTTGCTTTGGAAGCTTCCTCTCAGGGGTGTACTCCACCCTGTGAGGTGTGGGGTGTCAGACTGCCCCTAGTGGGGGATGTCTCCCAGTTAGGCTACTCAGGGGTCAGGGACCCACTTGAGCAGGCAGTCTGTCCCTTCTCAGATCTCAACCTCCGTGTTGAGTGATCCACTGCTCTCTTCAAAGCTGTCAGACAGAGTCGTTTGCGTCTGCAGAGGTTTCTGCTGCTTTTATTGTTGTTTAGCTGTGCCCTGTCCCCAGAGGTGGAGTCTACAGAGACAGGCAGGTTTCCTTGAGCTGCTGTGAGCTCCACCCAGTTCGAGCTTCCCAGCGGCTTTGTTTACCTACTTAAGCCTCAGCAATAGTGGGCACCCCTCCCCCAGCCTCGCTGCTGCCTTGCCGTTAGATGGCAGACTGCTGTGCTAACAATGAGGGAGGGTCCGTGGTCATGGGACCCTCCCGGCCAGGTGTGGGATATAATCTCCTGGTGTGCCTGTTTGCTTAAAGCGCAGTATTGGGGTGAGAGTTACCCGATTTTCCAGGTGTTGTGTGTCTCAGTTCCCCTGGCTAGGAAAAGGGATTCCCTTCCCCCTTGCATTTCCCAGGTGAGGCGATGCCTCGCCCTGCTTCAGCTCTGGCTGGTCGGGCTGCAGCAGCTGACCAGCACTGATTGTCCGGCACTCCCTAGTGAGATGAACCCAGTACCTCAGTTGAAAATGCAGAAATCACCGGTCTTCTGTGTCACTCGTGCTGGGAGTTGGAGACTGGAGCTCTTCCTATTTGGCCATCTTGCTCCGCTCCCCTCTGCATGTCTTTAAAAATCCTTTTGTCATATTCTAGTTGTTGGGTACAGAGTTCTGTTAATTAGATCAAACTTATTACTGATGATATTCAAATATTCTATATCTTTACTCATTTTTATCTGCTTGATATAGCTGTTATGAAAATTTATTACATTTTATATTTTAAAACTTTGATCTACATGCCCTATGTTTTAGTCCTTTCTCATACCACTAATAAAGACATACCCAAGAATGGGTAATTTATAAAGGAAAGAGGTTTAATTGATTCACAGATCAGCATGACTGGGGAGGCCTTAGGAAAGTTACAATCATGTCAGAAGGGGAAGCAAACACATCTTTAATCACCAGAAGGCAGGAAGGAGAAGAATGAGAGCTGAGTGAACGGGAAAGCCCCTTGTAAAACTATTAGATCTTACAAGAACTTACTCACTTTCATGAGAATACCGAGGGGGAAACTGCTCCCATGGTTCAGTTATCTCCCACCAGGTGCCTCCCACTGCACATGGGGATTATGAAAAATACATTCAAGATGAGATTTTGGTGGAGACACTGCCAAAACATATCACCCTGTTTAATTCCCTTTTCTTGAATATAACCAGCGAATATGATGGGCTATCCCTTCTGTAATTAGATTACTAATCAGTTGATTATTAGTTAATCAAAAGAGAGATTGTCCTGTTTGGTCTTAGTCTAGCCATTTATGGAAAAATGGAACCTCAGGGAGATGCTTTCCAGATGGCCTTGATGGTTAGTCTTTATGAGTTCTATAGCTACAAGAAAATACATTCTTCCAATAAGGCCGGGCGCGGTGGCTCAAGTCTGTAATCCCAGCACTTTGGGAGGCCGAGACGGGTGGATCACGAGGTCAGGAGATCGAAACCATCCTGGCTAACACGGTGAAACCCCATCTCTACTAAAAAATACAAAAAAACTAGTCGGGTGATGTGGCGGGCGCCTGTAGTCCCAGCTACTCAGGAGGTTGAGGCAGGAGAATGGCGTAAACCCAGGAGGTGGAGCTTGCAGTGAGCTGAGATCCGGCCACTGCACTCCAGCCTGGGCGACAGAGCGAGACTCCGTCTCAAAAAAAAAAAAAAAAAAAAAAAAATTCTTCCAATAACTGCATTATCTTGGAAGAGGACTCCAAGTCTCAGATGAACCCCTGGCTTCAGATGTCACCTAGATTTTAGTCTTTTGAAATCCTCAGCAGAAATCCTTGAGCCCTGGTTGGAGTTTGGACTTCTGGCACTCACGAACTATGAGATCATGAATCTGCGTTATTTTAGGCTGCTAAATTTGTGATGAGTAGTTATGCAGCAATTGAAATCTAATACAGCCTTTAAAAACATCTATTTTGGATCCATTTATTATATGTGTATATTCTTGAAAAGTACATGTCATTTTATATTTATATATTTTGAGTATATAAGTTATATGCTATATATTTCATTGTAATCTTACAACTGTTTACACAATTTTTCTGTGAATTATTCAAATGGTGTTTACATCTAGCCCATTGCTTTTCATCACTGTCTGGTATTCCCTGGTGTTCATCCGCCATGCTTTTATGACAGTTCCCCAGTAATAGCCCTCAAAATTGCCTCCAACTTCCTGTCATGGAAAGAAGTGCAGCAATTATCATCACTTTTGAACTTGTGGGCACTGTCTGTGGGATATATGCTCAGGAGTACAATTGCTGATTGTCATAGAATGTGTAGGCTTAATGTCACCAAGTATTTTGAGACTGCTCCCAGAATTGCTGCATATTTTATACTAGCATGGGTACACACGAACATATCTGTATTCCTATTCCCTCTACAACAATTTATGCTGTTTAACTTTCTAATTTTTGCTGCTTTGATGGGTATGGATTTTTTCCCATTAAAACAATTTTCCCATTGTTTTACTTTTTTTCCTTTAGAATTTAGTTTTGAGTATTTTTCATATCATTATTAGTTATTTAGGTTATTTCTCCTCTAGGACTTTTCTGAAATTAATAATTTTTTATGTTTACTAGTAAAATAGGAGACTTTACTATGCAATCACATTAATTTTCATCCTATTTTTCCATCACTTTAATATTGTCTGTAACTTTAGGGCTATGTTGTTATGAATATGTCTTTACTTTTTCTGTTGTAATATTTCTAAGTTTGTCCATGAGAAACAATCATAAATATGTTGACATTTTCAGGAAATGTGTATGACATTTGCAGTTTTTTTAAGTACTGTACTTAAATATACACTCACACAACTTCCAGCTTCACCATAGATCTTTGCTCGTGCAAATACCAAAGACATATTTCACTTTTTAAAAAATATTAAATTCAGTTGAATGGTTAGTATAAGAAATAAGTGGCCTAATAAAATACCTAAAAGAATACTCCCTTCTTAGAACAAAAGTTACCTAATATGAGTGGGCAGTTGTTTTTGTAGGAAGATAGGATTTCACGTGAAGAAATACCAAAAAGGAAAATGTATTAGACTGAAAATATCACTGATTCTTATAGATCATTGATCTTGGAGTGATTTTTTGGTTTTATTAAGGAATAATCAAGAAGTAAATATTGTATACATTTAAGGTATAAAATGTGATCATTTGATATATGTATGTATTATGAAATGTTTACTATAATCATATCCATCACCTCACATACTGATCTTTTTGGTGGTGACTACATTTAATATCTTCTATTGTCTTAGCCTATTGTAATTATGTAAAACATTATTATCAACTGTAGTCATCGTTATGTACATTAGATTTCCAGAACTTAGTCATCCTATAACTGAAAGTTTTATGGTTTAACTAAAGTCTCCCCATTTTCACCACACCCCAGCTCCTTGCAACCATTATTCTACTCACTGTTTCTGTGAGTTTGACATTTAATGCAGTATTTTTCATTCTGCATCTGGCCTATTTCATGTATCCCCTAACTTTATCCATGTTATCGCAAATGGGAGTATATCTTTCTTTTATAGCTGAGTAATATTCTATTGTGTGTATACACACTAGACATATATTTCACACACCATAATGTCCTTCAGTTCAAACATGTTGTCATGAATGATGGGACTTTTTTCTTTTTAAAGGGTGAATAGCGTTCCATTATATACATACATATGACATCTTCTTTATCCATTAATCCAGTAATGGATAATTAGGTTGTTTCCATATCTTGGCTATTGTGGATAATGCTGCAATGAACATGGGAATGCAGCCATCTCTAAGAGACTGCTTTCATTTTCTTTGTATATATACCCAAAAGTGGCATTGCTGTATAGCATAGTAGGTTTAATTTTAATTTCTATGTTGTTTCCATATTGGTTGCATCATTTTACATTCTCAACAACAGTGGAAAATAACTCTTTTCCCATATCCTCAGCACTTATCTCTTTGGAAAGTCTTTTCATATTGTTGAGTATATTTTGTTTAGTTTGATTTATCCCATATGTTTATTTTTGCTTGTTCTCTGTGCTCTTGTCATATCATCACCCAGACCAATGTCATGGAACTTTTTATGTACGTTTTCTTCTAGGAGTTCTATGGTTTCAAATGTTACATATAAGTCTATAATTTATTTTAAGTTAATTTTGTGCATGGCATAAGATAAAAGTTTGATTTCATTCTGTAGCATGTGGGTATTTCATTTATTTAGTCTACTCCACTTATTTAGTCCATTTCCATTTAAAGTAATCATTGATATCTAAGAACTTATTATCACCATTTTGTGCATTGTTTTTGACATTTTTATAGTTTCTTGGTTTCTTTCTTCCATTCTTGTTGTATTCCTCTGTAATTTATTTTTTTGTAGTGGTATGCTTTGATTTATGTTTCTTTATTTTTTGTGTATCTACTAAAGATTTTTTTCTCTGTGGTTTCCGTGAGGCTTACATAAAACATAATTGTAACTGTCTATTTTAAGATGATAACTAACACCAATCACATACAAAAAATCTACAAGATTACTACCCCCACCCATTTATGCTATTCATATCTGATATGGTTAGGCTTTGGTTTCCCACCCAAATGTCATCTTGAATTGTAATCCCTAGGTGTTTAGGGAGAGAACTGGTGAGAGTGACTGGATTATGAGGGCAGTTCCTCCATGCTGTTCTCATGATAGTGAACGAGTTCTCATGAAATCTGATGGTTTTTTAAGCTTCTGGCATTTTCCCTGCTTGCACTCACACTCTCTCTTGCCACCTTGTAAAGAGGTTTCTGCTTCCCCTTCTGCCATAATGGAAAGTTTCCTGAAGCCTCCCCAGCCATGTGGAACTGTGAGTCAATTAAACCTCTTTTCTTTATAAATTACCCAGTCTTGGATATTTCTTTAGAGCAGTGTAAAAACAAATGAATACAGTAATTGGTACCAAGAGTGTGGTACAGCTATAAAGATACCCCAAAATGTGGAAGTTACTTTGGAACTGGGTAATGTGCAGAGGTTGGAACAATTTGGAGGGCTCAGAAGAAGACAGGGAGATGTGGGAAAGTTTGAAACTTCCTAGAGACTTTTTGAATGGTTGTGATTAAAATGCTGATAATGATGTGGACAATGAAATCCAGGCTGAGGTGGTCTCAGATGGAGATGAGGAAGTTATTGGGAACTAGAGCAAAGGTTACTTTTGGTATGCTTTAGCAAAGAGACTGGCAGCATTTTGCCCCTGCCATAGAGATCTGTGGAACTTTGAACTTGAAAGAGAAGAACTGAAGAAGGAACTTATGTTTAAAAGGGAAGCAGAGCATAAAAGTTTACAAAATTTGCAGCCTGATGATGTTAGAAAAGAAAATCCCATTTTCTGGAAATTCAAGTCTGCTACAGAAATTTGCATAAGTAAGGAGGAGTCAAATGTTAATCACCAAGACAATGAAGAAAATGTCTCCAGGGCATATCAGAGGTCTTCACAGCAGCCCCTCCCATCATAGGCCCAGAGGCCTAGGAGGAAAAAAATGGTTTCATTGGCTGGGTCCAGGGCCTTGCCACTTTGTGCAATCTCAGGAATTGGTTCCGTGTACCCCAGACCTGGCTAAAAGAGGCCAATGTACAGTTTAGGCCATTGCTTCAGAGGGTGCAAGTTCCAAGCCTTAGTGGCTTTCATGAAGAGTTGGGCCTGCAAATACACAGATGTCAAAAATTGAGGTTTGAGAACTTTCACCTAGATTTCAGAGGATGTATGGAAAGTCCTGGATGTCCAGGCAGAGGTCTGCTGCAGTGGTAGGGCTCTCATGGAGAACCTCTGATAGGACAGTGTGGAAAGGAAACGTGGGGTTTGAACTGCCACACAGAGTCCCCATTGGGGCACTGTCTATTGAAGCTATGAGAAAAGGGCCACTGTCCTCCAGACCCTAGAATGGTTGATCCACCAATAGCTTGCACTGTGATCCTGGGAAAGCCACAGACACTCAATGCCAGCCTGTGAAAGCAGCTGGGTTGGGGGTTGTATCCTGCAAAGCCATAGGGTTGGAGCTGCTCGAGTCCATCTCTCACATCAGCATGACCTGGATGTGAGACAAAGTGTCAAAGCAGATAATTTTGGAGCTTTAAGATTTAATGGCTGCCCTGTAGGATTTTGGATTTGCATGGGGCCTGTAGCACTTTTGTTTCGGCCAATTTCTTCCATTTAGAATGAGTGTATTTACCCAATGCCAGTACTCCCACTGTATCTTTGAAGGAGCTAACTTGTTTTTGATTTTATAGGCTCACCGGTAGAAGGAACTTGCTTTGTCTCAGATGAAACTTTGGACTATGGACTTTGGAGTTAATGCTGACATGATTCAAGATTTTTGGGGACTCTTGGGATGGCATTATTGGTTTTGAAATCTAAGGCTATAAGATTTGGGAGGGGCCAGGAGCAGAATGATATCGTTTGGCTTTGTGTTCCCACCCAAATCTCACCTTGAATTGTAATCCCCAGGTGTTTGGAAAGAGACCTCGTGGTAAGGAATTGGATTATGGGGTATGTTTCCCCCATGCTGTTCTCATGATAGTGAGTGAGTTCTCATGAGATCTGATGTTTTTTTTAAGCATCTGTCATTTCCCCTGCTTGTGCTTATCCTCTCTTGCTGCCTTGTAAAGAAGGTGCCTGCTTCCCCTTCTGTCATGATTGTAAGTTTCCTGAGGCCTCCCCAGCCCCAAGAAGTGTGAGTCAATTAAGCCTCTTTTTTAAAAAAAAATTACCGATTCTCAGCTTTTCTTTATAACAGTGTGAAAATGGATTAATATAACATCATACTACCTCTTTTGTATTGCACATCCATTAATTATTGTAGCTATGATTATTTTAATATTTTTGACTCTAATTTTATACTATGCTTAACAGTGATTTACACACTACCACTATAGTTTTAGAATATTTCAGATTTGACTATATATTTATCTTTACCAGATAGTGTTATACCTTCATATATTTTCATGTTATTATTTAACATCTTTTTGTTTCAGCTTGATAAACTAACATTAGCATTCCTTGTAAGGCAGGCTGAGTGGTCATAAACTCCCTCAGCTTCTGTTTTTTTGAGAATGTCTTTATCTCTATTTCATTTCTGAAGGGCATATTTACCAAGTATAATATTCTTGGTGGCTGTGCTTTTGATTTTAGCACTTTGAATACATCATGACCCTTCCCTCCTGAATTGCAGGTTTCTGCTTAAAAATCCATTGATATCTTTTTTTTTTTTTAAATTATACTTTAAGTTCTAGGGTACATGTGCACAACGTGCAGGTTTGTTACATATGTATACTTGTGCCATGTTGGTGTGCTGCACCCATCAACTCGTTAGCACCCAGCAACTTGTCATTTACATCAGGTATAACTCCCAATGCCATCCCTCCCCGCTCCCCACTCCCCTTAACAGGCCCTGGTGTGTGATGTTCCCCTTCCCGAGTCATCCTTTTTTATGGCTGCATAGTATTCCATGGTGTATATGTGCCACATTTTCTTAATCCAGTCTGTCACTGATGGACATTTGGGTTGATTCCAAGTCTTTGCTATTGTGAATAGTGCTGCAATAAACATATGTGTGCATGTGTCTTTATAGCAGCATGATTTATAATCCTTTGGGTATATACCACCCAATATACCCAGTAATGGGGTGGCTGGGTCATATGGTACTTCTGGTTCTAGATCCTGGAGGAATTGCCAGCACCTGTTGTTTCCTGACTTTTTCATGATTGCCATTCTAACTGGTGTGAGATGGTATCTCATTGTGGTTTTGATTTGCATTTCTCTGATGGCCAGTGATGATGGGCTTGTTTTCATGTGTCTGTTGGCTATATGAATGTCTTCTTTTGAGAAATGTCTGTTCATATCCTTTGCCCACTATTTGATGGGATTGTTTGTTTTTTTCTTGTAAATTTGTTTGAGTTCTTTGTAGGTTCTGGATATTAGCCCTTTGTCAGATGAGTAGATTGCAAAAATTTTCTCCCATTCTGTAGGTTGCCTGTTCATTCTGATGGTAATTTCTTTTGCTGTGCAGAAGCTCTTTAGTTTAATTAGATCCCATTTGTCAATTTTGGCTCTTGTTGCCGTTTGCCATTGCTTTTGGTGTTTTAGACATGAAGTCCTTGCCCATGCCTATGTCCTGAATGGTATTACCTAGGTTTTCTTCTAGGGTTTTTATGGTTTTAGGTCTAATATTTAAGTCTCTAATCCATCTTGAATTAATTTTCGTATAAGGAGTAAGGAAAGGATCCAGTTTCAGCTTTCTACTTATGGCTAGGCAATTTTCCCAGCCCCATTTATTAAATAGGGAATCATTTCCCCATTTCTTGTTTTTGTCAGGTTTGTCAAAGATCAGATGGCTGTAGATGTGTGGTATTATCTTTATGGGATTCCGTTGTATGTAAAGAGGTGCTCATGTCTTGCTGCTTGAAAAATTCTGTTTGTCTTTGATTTTTGAAAATTTGATTATAATGTACCTGGGGATAGTCTTCTTTGGGCTGATTTTGCTTGGAGTACTTTGTGCTTTATGAACCTGGAAGTTTATATTACTCCCCAACTTTGGAAAGTTTCAGCCACTATTTCTTACATAATCTTTATGTTCCTTTCCTTTCTTTTGTCCTTTTTGGATATTCATAATGCATATATTCCACTTTGGATGATGTCTGATAGTCCTGTGCACTATATTGTTTAATTATATATTGCTTACTTTTCCTACTGGCTAATTTAAAATGGCCTGCTTTTGAGTTCACAGATTCTGTCTTCTGCATTACCATGTTTTTTATTGAAGGTATCGGTTCAATTTCTTCAGTTCTGTCGTTGTGCTCTTCAGCTCCAGGATTTCTGTTTCATTCTTTTTATGGTTTATATTTCTTAATTAAACTTCTAATATTCTCATTCATTGTTTTTCTGATTCCATTTAGTTGTCTTTCTGTCTTCTCTTAAATCTTTCTGAACTTTTTAAAGATGATAATTTTGAGTTATTTTTCAGGTAACTTTTGATCTCCATTTCTTTTGGTTTAGTTACTGAAATTTAATTAGTTTCCTTTGGTGATGCCATGTTTGCCTGATTGTTCATAATCTATTTAGGTTTGCATTAGCTTCTCTACATACGAAGGAGCAAAGCCTTATCTAGGTTTTACAGCATGATTTGGACAGATAAAGGCCTTCTTTTATTGAGTCCCAGGGCTGACATTGCCTCCTCTATTGCTGCTGAGTGCAGTTAGAGCCTGAACAAGGGTTCACTTTAGGGTTTAAAAGATTCACAAATGGAAGGCCTTTTACCATGTGTGCAAATGGCTGTGGCTCCTGCTGGATCACTGGGGGGTGGGGTTTTCCATCTGGTCACTATTCAGATCCATAGGAAGTCAGGACTAACACTGGATCACAAATGAGGGGGGCTTGAATCAATCACAGGCTTGCTTCAGGTTCTACAGCTGATATTGAGGTCTATAGACCTGTCTCTGTTGGCACAGATGGGCATATCTCTCTCCATATTCTTGGATTGGCAAGATTGCTCGTGGACTATTTCTGAGAGTGGCTGGAGCCAGGTTACAGCTCTGCTTCAAGATCTGCAGTCAAAGTGTGGCCAATGGGTCTGCCTCTGGGGACATAATCAGTTGTGACTTTTCCTGTATCCCTTGGCAGATGATACTGGTAGCAGGACCAAGGCCAAATGGGGTTTTAGCCAAGTCCAAAGTGGATAGAGAGCTGTTTCTTGGTTGGTTGCCAGGATCATGGTCAATGGCTTTTCTACCTGGGCATGGGCCTGCCCTCGCAAAACATTTCTTGGTCCTGAACCCCTCTGGGATTTTGCAAGCTTCTTCCTTTATCCCAGATCCCACAAAGGCACTTTGTCCATGTGTGACTACCAAATTATTGTTGCCGTGAGGTAATACAAATGGGGACTTCCTAGTTTGTTGTTTTACATGATATTAGGATAATGTTAATATGAAAGTTGTATTACCAAAAATATAGAAATTTCATTTGATTTAAAATTATATACTGTTCTCGACCTAGTACTACTTTAATGAAAAAGTCTGAAGGAATAATAATATTATTAGCTACTATTTTTTTTTTTTACAGGATTTGCCCTTTTAGTTTATTCAGTGTTTTATTGGCAATAACTCATATAATCCTCAGAAGGCCTCTATGAGATTTATAATCTTATTTTCATTATTTTACAAATGAGAATCTGAAGGCTTATTGTAACCAAGAAGCCAAAAGCTTAATTGTTTTATCATGTGAATTTTACTATGCTATGCTACCTCAATTTAAACTAAATGTTTTTGTCATAATGCAGAATATGAAAGGGTAGTAATAGTCTGGGTGTAACTTACTAGGTATTATGTATGTGAACAATGTTAATATCCTGGCACCGTTGCTGACACTAGTTCTTTACTAAGTAGTTTCAGAGTTGCAGTGGCAGCTCATATTGAATTGGGCAATATCCAACCTAACTGCATTTTCAAGACTTAGTGTTTCTTAGTCTTTTCAGTTTTGGTGGTCCTTGTTCCAACTCCTATTCACTAGAAGTTTTTGAATTTTGAACAGAGCTACATTTACTTAAGATTTCAAGGGAAATGATATAGGAAACCCCATGTATTCTGCAATATTTTTAGTGCCTAGAGATTTCAGGATTACTAGGTGAAATTGATCATTAAGGCATTGCTTAGAGGTTTCCCCTTATGTGACACTAAACATTTGCATTTTAAATAATGTTGTGGTTCTGAGTACAAAGAAAACTGCATACTAAAAATGTGGTTATTGATATAGCAGGTGTATATTGAATATCTGTTTACATTTATTTAAACATGAGATTCTGCATTTGGACTCCTCCTTTAGATATGGTTTTCTTCCCTTGGAGGCAAAAAGAAGTTAAATTTGTAGCATGTCAGAGCATCAGAGTGTCGATATGGTGGACAAAGAAGTTAAGCCAATAATGACTTAATCTTTGTTATTCTGACTGAGTTTTGAGATCATAAACAAATGGGAGACATGTTCCCACTTTATAAAAAGAGAGCAGTGGAAATCTGGTTTAGCATCAATGGCTAGGCATCAAGAGGAGAGGCACTGTAGAAATCCCAAGCTCAGGCCACAGTGCTGCTGGAGATGTGTTTGTATTCATTTAGTCAAAGTGCTCCGCTTATACTCAAATACTTTTCCTTAGCTTTCACTGAGATTGAAGAATCATGATGCACACAGATGCAGTGTGTCCAAAGGATCCATGGAAATCATTCATGTGCACTGAGTCTGAATGGGGGACCTGCATAAGTCTTCCATCCCAGGAGGAGGCCTGAGATATTAGGAAGCAGAATACTTGACGTTACTTCTACTTTCCCCTTCTTCTCTGTACCTTCTGAATATGCTTATTTTCCTTTTTAAAGTGCCTGCTGTTAAGGAGTGCTGATTTGGTCTGAACTATATGGGTCAGCTAGGGCAAAGTGGAACAGATTGAAATAAAATTATTGAAGTTAACCCAGAGAGACCAATCTGAAACAGCTGGAAAAAATTCAATTGCTTGTCATATGATACATTCTTTGATGCTTTTGATCCAGATATTTTAGACACTTGTTGACCTAGAATGCATTTATAAACATTCTGCTTTTAAGATAGTAGACCTCTTATCCCAAATCATTATATGCACTTCATATTTTAAATTAGCTCTAGGCAGTTTTGTCACAATGTAGCAGCAGTCATTTACTTTCTCTGCCAAATATTTATACACAGTTAGTCTTCCCTACCAAACTGCCGACTTTCAAAGCTTAGGTAAGAATACAAACAAATGACCATTGAAAATAAACCATAAACACCTAAATGACTGTTAAAATAATCACTGGCATTAGATGGCCCTTTTTTAAAAGAAAACACATTGATGGGCTTCTCAATTTAAAGGATTCTTCTCTACCTCAACTGCAGCTCCTAGCCTGGGTAAGAGAGGTCAAGTTGTATGTGTATTGCAATTGCTTTGCATAGTCAAGCAAGAATAATTTGCATTTCTTCCTTGAGAGATAGTGATGCTGGGAAACATGGGAATGTAGAAAAGAGGATAATATAAAGGCTACCAAGAGAGGTAATGTTAGGCTGGTAGGACATGGTAGGTGGTAACTTTTATGGTAGTCAAAGTCAAGCATAGAAAACATTCTTTCATTATTTTTGTGGGAACAAAAGAAGAGGATAGTGTTTATTGTGTGATAATGAGTTGTAGAATGAGGCTGGGCATGGTGGCTCACCCTTGTAATCCCAACACTTTGGAAGGGCAAGGCAGGAGGATCACTTGAGCCCAGGAGTTTGATACCAGCCGGGGCAACATAGCAAGACCCCATCTTTATAAAAACAGTTACAAAGTTAGGCATGGCTGTAGTCCCAGCTACTTAGGAGGCTGAGGTGGGAGGATCATTTAAACCTGGGAGGTTGAGGCTGCAGTGACCCATGATTGTGTCACTGCACTCCAGCCCTCCAGCCTGGGTGACAGTGAGACCCTGCCTCACAAAAAAAGAAAAAACAAAGAACTGTAGGAACACAGCAAAGGAGTCAAGACCGATAATAAAGAACTAGGTGAAAACAAAGAAGCAGAGAGTACATAAATCTTTAAGAAGGTGAGAGGTATCTGCAAGTTGCAGAGGGCTTTAGAATTTCAAAATCTCTTCTCTCTCTCTCCCATCTCCCATCATCTATTATATATCTATCATCTATGAGTGAACTTGTGACTCCAGGTACCCAAATATCTTATAAACCTTCAGATTGAAGACATCTTGATACTCTTAGATGAAAACATCGTACCTTATTTTTATGAAAAGGATCATTTCATGGACCAAGAGGACTTCTAAGACTTTTCTTGCTTCTCCTGCTCATTACTGCCTTAAGATGAGAGAGTACAAGAAGAAAGATGAATTCTATTTTCCAGTGGTTTTAACAAAAGAATAAATGGTAGACAAAGTTTATAGCTATTAGCTAAAATGAAGTCTATAGATGAAACTTTTTGTAATGTACATTGCATCCCAATAAATAAAAGATAATTGAAGTTTAAATATACAAAGTGTTTACTAAATTTTGAAATAGGACTACATTTATTTTTAACTTTGTATATTTTAAAACCCATGGTAATGTAAAAGAATAATACAGAGACATCAGTGACTAAAGATGGGTATCAGGACTGGGTTTAAATAGATTCCTGTGGTTCCTTAGATCTTTTTTTAACCTCTTCCCCTTGCCCTCTCAAAAGGGCTTCACTATAGATTGAACATTTTCAGACTAAAATTGGGGAAACGTTATGTGCATGGAGGTGGAAAACACACATTATTTCAAAAGAATGGAAGATGATAGAAGGTTATCTTTGAACCTCAAAGGTTTTCTTCCTGGCAAATGAACTATAAAATGTTTTTCTCAATACGAGCCCAATTTAGCACAGTCCTAAGTTTCAATGACTCCCGGATTTTTGAGGTCAAAAAGAATGGAAAAGTGGGTTTCCTGTGATTGTTTGCTATAGAAATTCCATGCTTGTGATCAAAAGAAACTTTGTTTACTTATTATCTGGACAATGTGTCAAGAGAAATATGAGTGATAAAATCAATTACAGAAAACATACTAAGTTGCTTTTTATTTTGTTTCTGGTCTATTATTCAGTTTTTCATCAAAGTTAGAATTGAAGCAAGCTAATCTATTTCTCATCAGGAAAACTTATACTGTGTTTGGAAGAAGTGAAAATCAATAGCAATAGGCAGTTTTGAAAAAGAGTGCTCCAATTGGTTTGGAATTCCTTTTTAGTAGGTTTTTTTTTTTTTTTTTTTTAAGTGGGCATAAACCCAGTGAGCTTTTCACAGTAGCTGAGTAAGGAGCTGCCTGGAGTGACATAGATGGGGAACTTCTGAGTGGATCTCATATAGTACTCTACATAGACATTGGAAATGTCATCAGTAGAAACACATTTTTTGAATTAAGCTATATTTGTCTATTTAAGTGTAATATAACCACAATTTTTTATAATCCACTTTTCTCCAGTTACTTAAAATAACCCTCTTTAGTGGCCTCATAGAGGATGCCCATCCCTTGCTGTTTTTTTCTTATTTTCTATTATTAACATCTTTAGACCTTACCTCTTTCCTCAATCTTAAGTGCTCTTTTTCTGACTTCAGTACTTCATTTGCCAATATCCTCCTAACTTCTGTATAATTGTAATTCCATTGCATCAGCTTGCTAAAGCACCAACCCTGGATAAATCTTTGGATTAGTTTTTCTGTACAGCTCATAGATATGTAAACACTCCTTAGAATTGTGAGAGATGTTTGTCTTCATAAATCATTGTCTCCAAGTTTGTTTGATCCTTAAATACACCCAGAAATTCTTCTAGATATTTGGTGTCAGATTTCATCATTTATTTCATTTTTTTTTTTTTTTTTTTAATCAGAGTCTCTCTCTTGTCACCCAGGCTAGAGTGCAGTGACATTATCTCAGCTTTTCCAACCTTGACCTCCCGGGTAAAAACAATTGTTGTCCCTCAGCCTCCTGAGTAGCTGGGATTGCAAATATTTCACTATCTTAATACTAATCAACTCTTTTCAAATCTGGGACTACTTTCATCTTGCTTTCTCACAGCCTCAGATTGTCTCTACCTTTAAACGGAAAATAATAATCCCCAACTTCCTGTCTCCCCATTTACTAACTTCTCTGCATGCAGTATTTCTTCTTGACCACAGATTACCAAGGAAAATGTGTCCACTGAAGGAGAACTCTTCCACTTTTTTTCTGAACTCCATTTCATCCCATGTTCTCAGTAATCTCACTCTCTCTGCCTGTATAATAAATATCTTCTCCTTAACAGCACCTTTATGTCAGATCACCATTCTGGTACACTCAGTTCTCCGCTGTCTTAAAATATATATTTCTTTCTGTTCTAAGTCTCCTTACAGTTAAAACTCTCTTTCTCACATTGAAGAGTGTTTTAGAGTTTTCTGTACTCACTGTCTTTATTCCTTTCTCTCTCACTCCCTCTTTGCCTTCATTCCTTTCTAATTTTATTAGTCAACTTTTTTGAAATAACAAATAAGCCCTTTAATTTTAACATCTTAGGCCAACATACATTTACTTCTTGCTCATGTTCCATGTCAAGCACCAGTGCTTTGCTGCTTTGGTGCTGCTTCTCCCTGTGTCTTCATTCTGGGACCCAGTCCCTTTGGGGAAATGCTGTTTTTGTGGCAGAAGGAAAAGAGTGAGAGCTGGTGAAAATATTCCATGCCCTTTAAGCTTTTACTTGAAGCTGGTTAAGCTCTATGTCACAAACTTTTGTGATATTCAGACACAACCACCTTTCGTGTAATTGGTATAAATTATACAAAACCATTTCTGGGATATAAACCAATTTAGTATTTAGAGCAAAAATTTAGGCCTATAGTTTGTGCCATTAGTACTGAGCACCAGATCCCAAAAGAGAGTGGTCTATGTGTTGCTTTAACACATTTATTTTCTGTGTCTGTTTCTGACATGTGGAGTCCTCTAAAGAGCAGCTCCCAGAGTGGGGTCCTTTTGCCTGAGCCTAAAGGCAGCTTTTACTTGGACCTTCCATATTAACATTTAACATAACTGAAGATGATTTTTCTTGTCCCATATATGCTGCTTCTCCAGGGAGCATGAGGGCAGCAGAAATCATATTCTCTTTGACACAAATTCTAATACTCCAAGTTATTATCATATTATTACTGAGCCTCTGTCTGAACTAGAAATGTGATGATATGCCCCTCTTTAAAGTTCAGAATATCCCCACTCTCACAAGATTAAATCCCAAAATTCTGGCTAACCACAGTTTATTATTCTTCCTCCTTTCATTTTCTTACATGCACCATTTTGGCAGTTTGAACTAGTAAAATTTGTACTCTTGTACTTGCTGTTTGTTCCAACATGTGTCTATCAGTAAATTATTTATGCGTTGGTCTCCTGTTCATTTTCTAAATCTCAACTAAGAAGCTACCTTCTCTATTGGATACACAGACTTTTACATGCTTTTCTAATTCTCACAAAACATTTAATTCACTATCTCATATAATTCTTGGTACAAAGTCACAGTGACATATATGTGTCATACATAAATATATATAAAACCATACACATATGCCTAACCATATATACATATATATATGCACATATATATCAAATACAACATGTAGAATGTAATGTAAAATAGGAGGTCAATACATGTTTACTAAATAAATAAAGTGCTCTTATCAAGCACATTTTTCTTAGGCATTAAGAGATAAACTATTACTTTGAAAATTTCTGAAATAATCATGGTCCCAAAATAAGAAATTCTGCTTTTCATTTTATATATGATTCTTTTCAAAGTAATTAGTTTCAAGTGGGGAACAGTATACAAATCAC
Source organism: Theropithecus gelada (assembly GCF_003255815.1). Taxonomy (NCBI): domain Eukaryota; kingdom Metazoa; phylum Chordata; class Mammalia; order Primates; family Cercopithecidae; genus Theropithecus; species Theropithecus gelada. Next base: position 45,616,806 of record NC_037675.1, on the reverse strand, counting down.
ACATATGCCTAAAATTTTCAGATCCTTCTTCAACTATTTAAAGTCATTAAAGATACATGCCTCAGTGATGTCTGACTGCCGCCGTTCATTTCCATGTGAATTACATGAAGTGTTGAATTCACATGTAGAATTTAGTAGAATAGATGAGTCTGAGCAAATAATTTATATAATTTATATGTTACTTTCCTTCATTTATATTACTTTGGGTTCCCAATAGTTTTATTTGAAATATTGTGTTTGTCTCAATAATTGTTTCCTTACCCTGTTTCTTCTTTTTCCCATTTTAAAAATATAAATCTAGCCCTTTTACTCTTCAGGTAAAACTATCAATAACTTTCTTTTCCCTATACTATTCATAACAGATACCTCTCTATCCTTTACTTTTTATCCCTGTTCAGTCAAATTGTATAGATTTTTCCATATCATTTATCATATTCAACCTTTCCTTTCTATCCCTACAGCTACTGATAATTAAACAATCTATCATATTGTCCCTGAATTATAATAGCTTCAAAATTGGTCTCTAATTTTTGAGATTTGTCTTTCTACAGTGCATTCTCTACCCTGCTGTCAGATTGACTTTTTGTAAGTTAAAAACAGATTGCTTTAGACACAAGCTAAACTCCGTAATTTTAGCACACTTTTTAAATTGCTGTTATCTTCTCATTTTTCTTTTTTTGTGCTAATAACTGTAGTACTTCCGTTTGGAAAACCTTTAGCATAATTTTTATCGATGTATTCATTGACAAACACTTACGTTGATTCCACATCTTTGCTCTTGTGAATAGTACTACAATATACATGCAAATTCAGGTATTTCTTTGATACACTGATTTCTTTTTCTTTGGATAAATACATAGTAGTAGGATTGCTGGATTATATGATAATTCTATTTTTAGTTTTTTGAGATAATTTTGTTTTTCATAGCAAGTTATCTTACTTTACATTCCTGCCCATAGTGCAAAAGAGTTCCTTTTTTTTTTTTTTATCTTCACCAGCATCCATGGTTTTTGCCTTTTTAATTATAGCCATTCTAATTGGGGTAAGCTGATATTCTATTGTGGTTGTGATTTGCATTTCCCTGATGATTAGTGATGTTGAGCATTATACACTTGTTAGACATTTGGATGTCTTTTTTTCAGAAATGTCTATTCATGTCCTTTGCCTACTTTTTAATGGAATTATTTGTGTTTCTTCCTTCCTTCCTTCCTTCCTTCCTTCCTTCCTTCCTTCCTTCCTTCCTTCCGTCCTTCCTTCCTTCCTTCCTTCCTTCCTTTCCTTCTTTCTACTGTTATTTAAGTTTCTTGTATATTTTGGATATTAGTCTCTTATTGGATGAATAATTTGCAAATATTTTCTGCCATTCAACAGGATGTCTCTTCACTCTCTTGATTGTTTCCTTTACTATGCAAAATGTTCTTAGTTTAATATAGTCCCATTTGTTTATTTTTGTTTTTGTTACCTGTTCTTTTGAGGTCTTAGTCATGAAAATCTTTTTCTAGAACAATGATCTGAGGTGTTTTCCCTGTTTACTTCTAGAATTTTATAGTTTCTGGTCTTATGTTTAAGTTTTTAATCTGTGGTGAGTAATTCATTTTATTTCTTTGTTGAAGGACCTCAAACTGATAGGGAACAGAAATTAGAAAATAACTATCAAAAATGACATATTTAAGCCTAACTATATGAATAGTTAAAAGAGATTTTCAGACTAAGTTTTAAAAAATGCAAAAACAAGACCCTACTGTATGATGTCTAGAAGAAACTCATGTGAAATGCAAATATGCAGATAACATAAAATTGAGAAATAGGGTTTGAGGTATTTCTACTTATTAGCTTCCCGGGGCAATGTTTCCCCTTTGATCCAATTTGTGTCAAAAATGAATCTTGGACACCACTGATGTTCTAGCAGTTTATTGTGGGACCCCATTACATGATCGATAACAGAAGCAGGCCAGTGGAATGGGCCAGATACAGTCAGGGATTAGGGGCCATATGTAGTAAGGAGATTAGTTAACTGCTTACCAGCATAATGTCTGTCTGGAGACCATTCTTAGAGGTTTGAGAATCCTTTCCCTTTTCTTATACCTGCATTTAATCCAGGTCACTTACCAGGTGTTTCTTTCCTAAAGGGATTTTAAGCTATTATTGGCCTACAGACAACTGGCTTTATCTTCTGCATTTAGAATTTTCATGCAAATAAATAACAAATTCTGAATATTCATTGGAATTTTATATCACAACTGTGTGATCATTTATAGAGTGAAAACAGATTTAGAAAAATTCCAGAAGTCTGTATTTGAAAGGAGGATTATAGCTCTGAAGAGTTTTCCAGGGTTCATCAGAAGAATACTCCAAGAGTTTTACTTTTCTCAATTCATTTACTTTCACATACTTTATTATTCAGAAATGTACATTTTAAAGGCACTGAAGAATATTTTTAAAACTGAGATTTTCTACATATTTATTTTACATTGTGATTAGGATTATTATGATCAACATAACATTTTTTTCCTTGGGATTATCTTTTTGATTCAAAATGACTGTGTTCAATCATTTTATTTTTCATAGAAATTTATAAATTATTAAATGTTGTACTTTATTAATTAAGGGTTCTGAACACTAAATATGTGGAAGAAGATAATATGATGGAATGTTGACAAGTAGGGGAATAGCAAAACTGAATAATTAAGAAGCAGTTTTACAGTAAGCATCAGAAATCACTTGATGTTCAATAGATTTAGTGGTAACTGAATTTTTAGTCCAAATTTAGGCTTGAAAAACAATGTGATGATTAATTTTGATGACAACTATAATCAATTCCTGTATTTGTTTAAAATGAGAGGAAACACTTTAGTAATTTAAAAATGTACCTGTGAATATAGATAGAAGTATGTAATGAAGTCATTTATATATATATATGAGAAAATACTGAACTCGTATTCACCTACCTTTGGTCATACCTACCAATTAAATAAAATACGCGGTTGAGAGCATTCCCCAAATTTTAAGCCAGAAGTGTGACTTGTGGTATGAAGAACTTTTTTTGAGTTACTGTTTTAACCTTCACTCTGCTTGGCAAGTTTGCCAAAATATCTGATAAAGGCAGTAATTTACAAATGTCCAGGAACAATTAAAACAATATTTCAAGCACTAGAAAGAAAAATGCTTATTTTGTTCCTTAATAAATATAACACCTAATTCCACAATATTTTTTATTTACATTCTAGTAAAAGCAATTATGCTTTTATTTAAAGTAGTATTTAAAATATGGTCAAATATATTTTTTAAAAGCATAAATAGGAAGAAAGAAAACAAGAAGTAAAGGTAAAGAAGAGGAAAAAAGCTGCATTGTAAACTTTTGAGTGAAGAGAGGTTTCATACGTATTGAGCATATTTAATTCTCAGTTTTTTATTATTATTTATAAGTAATAACTTACTCCTGCCATGTTGTTATTTGTTTTCTGGTCTTCTCTTCCTTCTTTCTTCCTGCCTTTCTCTAGTGAAGGAGATTTTTTCTGGTGATATTATTTATTTTCTGGCTTTTTATTTTTTGTGTATTCATCATATGTTTTTTGATTTGATGTTACCATGAGGCTTGTCAATACCATCTTTAAACTAATTATTTTAACTTGATAACACGTTATCACTCTTTGCATAAACAAACAAGCAAGCAAAAAGAAAACTAATATAAAATCTGCACCTTAATTTCATCTCCCCTGGTTTTTTAACCTTTTGTTGTTTCTATTTATATCTTATTGAACTCTATGTCTTGAAAAGTTGTTGTAGTTATTATTTTTGGTTGGTTCATCATTTCGTTTTTCTACTTAGGATAACAGTAGTTTTCATACCATAATTACAGTGTTATACTATTCTGTTTTTTGTATGTTTGTTTGTTTTTTTGTTTTGTTTTTGGTTTTTTTTTGAGACGGAGTCTCACACTGTCGCCCAGGCTGGAGTGCAGTGGTGTGATCTCGGCTCACTGCAATCTCTGCCTCCCAGGTTCAAATGATTCTCCTGCCTCAGCCTCCTAGGTAGCTGAGATTACAGGTATGCCACCACACCTGGCTAATTTTTATATTTTTAGTAGAGACGAGGTTTCCCCATGTTGGACGGGCTGGTCTCAAACTCCTGACCTCAGGTGATTCGTCCACTTCAGCCTCCCAAAGTGCTGGGATTACAGGTGTAAGCCACCATGCCCAGCCACTAATCTCTTTCTAAAACACTCCTCACGGTCACACACCTGGAAATAATGTTTTACCGGCTACCTGGGCTTGCTTAATCCCAGTAAAATTTACACATAAAATTTACAATTGCACCATCCATACTTCAAGTCAAATATAGTTTATCAATCAATGGCCATTTTTACTATAAGAAACCTTGCCTGGTAATACAGCTGACATACTTTACCAGTTTCCAGGGAAACAGAAATAGAAAGTTAACCCAAGGCTAAATATGTCCTTAAAGAGAAAGACAAGATTACTGTATTTTCTTTAGCAATCCTTTTGCCTTAAAGGATATATTTTCAGATATTAGTGTAGTTATACCGGATTTCTTTTAGTTGAAACTTTCCTGGAATGTCATTTTCTAATGTTTTTATTTTCAAACTTTCTGTAGCCTCATGATTTTTGATATGTCTCTTAAGAGCATACAGCTAGGTTTAGCTATTTAGTATGGCAATATTTTTATTTAACTGAATATTTTTTGCTTCCTTTTGAATTAGTTGTTTATTTCTTATAATTCCATGTTCTCTTTTGCCAATGCTTCTTGCTTTCATTGTTGTTGTTTAAAAGTCAACTGTTAATCTAATTATCTATTTCTTTACAGATTTATATCTTTTTTTCTCAACCTTTATTTAATATTTTCAATTTGATGTAGCTTTTTGTGGTATATTTGTGTGTATATATGTCTGTACACACAAAAAGATATCTACACACACACACACAAGCACATAGAAATACACACATACTCTTACCCCCTCACACAGATGTTTTTAAAATTTATATTCTTGGTGATTAGTTTGGATTTCCAGATTTGAAGAGTTGTCCTTAAGCTGTTTTTATAAATTGTCATCCATTTTTTACAAATAATATTTCCTCTGCTCAATCCTCTCCTTTCTTTTAATACTTTGATTAAACTTATGCTAGTTTCATTCACTTGTCTTTTTCTTATTTTTTTTTTTCTTTTAACCTCTATTTTTGTATTCTATATAATTCTAGATAATTTATTCAGGTATATTTTAAAGATTCTGAATTTTCTAACTGTGACTAATCTGCTGTTCAAATTTTGACTCTAATATTGGGTCTTAATTTTAATTATTTATATGTATGATTGAAGATATAAGTATATGTATATTATAATTGAAGATATACATAAATAGATATAAAAATAACTGAAATTAAGACAAAATATCAGTTTATATATATCAGGTTATATCTATCTATAATTTCTAAGTACTCTTTTTTATTCTTTCTTAAATGCTCTTCTACTGAACTCATATTTTACCACAACTTTTATTTTTTGACACTTGATATATTTATTTCATACTTTTTAATCTTATAGTTTCAGGAGTTAATTTTTGTTGAATATTATTCTATTTTGTTGTTGTTGTTGTTCTTCTTCTTGATTTCACATCATGGGGATTTCTTTATTAGCTCCTCATTTTACCAGGAACTTAACTTCAGCAGTTCTTTGATGTCTGTGATGAATAGGGATTTCCTCAGAAAAGATTGTTTTCTCTTCTGATGAACACCTTAAATATTAAACATCCCAGAGTAATTTAATCTCAGTTCTTATTTTATAAACTTTTGCAGCAATAAACTCATGTGGGGATTAATTGCGACTGTAAATTTTTAGAGGATGCATTTTTCTCTCTTCACTTACAGCTGGAGCTTAAAATAGGTGGTTATTCTTTCAATTTCCTGGGAGAAGAGCTGCTTCTACTTTATTTCCAGAATCACATGCAGTTTTAGGGGAAGATTTTCTAGTAGACTCTCCACTTAAATAGGCCTTGGGTTTTCTCTTGTATCTCCTGTGTTATGTAGAAAATGGCATCCACATTTGTATTTCTGGCAAAGCCATCAATGTAAAAGCTGAAATTCATCTTTTCACATTTATACTTTTAATCTCATTTCTCAAGAGTGGTATTATTCCTTAACTTTTGTTTCAGAGTTTTTACATAATCTTCCACTTTCCTGTTTTTTGATTCTCATTTTTCAGCCCAAGCTGGTCTTTGCTTAAAAATAGCATAGGTCATTTTGTGTTGAGCCCTATTTATATTTACCTCTTCTGTTGATCTAAATTATTTTCTTAGAACTTAAGAAAGTAGTTTATGTAATAAATATTTTCATTATACCAGTTAATGTCAAGAGGTTCTGAGGAAGAAATTGAGATTCTGGGCAATTCCAGATTTGGATGGAACTCAGTACTGACCTAGTTTTTCTCTATATTAACTAATACACTAGTAGCCATTGTTTAATAGCTAGATTTCCACTCGTTCATGTTTCTACTCCACGTACACAGTGTGCTTCTGTTCAATTTTTATCCATGGTACTGCTCTCTCTAGTTTTGAGAGCACCTGTTTTGTCACATCTCTTGTAAGTTCTCTATTAATTATTGGTGAAATAAACAGTTATGGCTGCTACTTCCTGTGGGTTTTGGTTTGGAGAGGCCATTTGGGTTTTCCTGTCAGCATAACCTTCTCTTCCTCTTTTAGTTCTTAGTGCAGAAAATAGCTATGCGTGTATTGAGACTATCTTTCTCATGTCTGTCAAATTTCCAGACTTCAACTCTCTTTTACGATCCATAGTTGAGAAATTCTGCTCCCCACTTACTTGTGGATCCCCATTTTCTAATTAAGAAATAGAGCAAACCAATTGAACTCATTTTAAATTTTCATTTCTTTATCTGATACACAAGAAAGTGTATTAAATAGGAATTGCTTTATTTTCCTTGGTTTGCTAGAGTTTCTAGATTCCACTTTCTTAAGTAAGGGGGCATAGTAGGAATGACCAGAAATTCCTCTAACTGGGTTGACAGTGAATCCTTGGATAGTCTTTGATTTAGAATTATGTATTTGGTACCTGGAAGGATTTCTTAAATATTTGTGAAATGGGGTAAGAACATTGTCTACATTCATCTTTTGGCTTCTGTATTCCTTTTTCACCTACTCTTTCTCCTCTGTGCTCACTTAGGGTTGGTTTCAAGGAGGTACCCTGTTAGAAGTTACCTTTACCAGAATTCTTGTCAATATAATTTTCAATATATTTTTCTGAAATATACTTTTCTGAAATAAGTAAACATTATTTTAAAAATATTTAATGGTAAAAAACATTATTTTATTGCTAACTACTGAATTATAGAAACAGGAAAAACATGGAGGACATTCATAAATTCACCCTCTTACTAAGACTTTAATTTAAAAATTTCTGATGAAAGTCATATCATCATCTAATTAAGCCACTCCTTATACATAGGTTGCAATCACTCTGAAGATATTCACTGAAATTGGTTCTCTGATGTGAAATTCAGTATTATTTAATTGATAGCTCTATTTTGTTTGTGATAAGGACAGAAGATATTTTATTTATTTCCCAATTGTTAATACTTGTTTCAGATTTTCCTATGATAAACATTACTCTGTTTTTATTGTATCTTTTTCTCTACATCCAGCAAAGACCAACTCAATTCTGATTGCTATTTTCCAAATTTTTCTTTATACACGAACATTATTTTATTCAGGAGTAAAGTTACTTTCTAGAATGCAGTTGTGTGATTAGAACAATCTATAACTCTCTTAGGCCATCTGGGATCTAAGTATTTAAAACATACTGTAGGAGAAAATAAAGCATAAATGTTATTGTTCTATAGTAACAATTGTATATTTGTAAATATAGAGAAAATTCAAATCTCCATGAGAATGTTGATTATAACTGTAGATCCTTATGTTAAGGGAAAGAAATTTTTATTGATTTACTTGCATAATAAAAGTTGGGAGGCCAGGCTCACGCCTATAATCCCAGCACTTTGGGAGGCAGAGGTGGGCAGATCACGAGGTCAGGAGATCGAGACCATCCTGGCCAACATGATGAAACCCCGTCTCTACAAAAAAAAAAAACAAAAACAAAAACAAAAATGATCTGGGCTTGGTGGTGCATTCCTGTAATCCTAGCTACTCGAGAAGCTGAGGCAAGAGAATTGCTTGAATCAGGGAGTCAGAGGTCACAGTGAACTGAGATCACACCACTGCGCTCCAGCCTGGCGACAGAGCAAGACTCTGTCTCAAAAAACAAACAAAGAAAGTTGGGAAGTAGAAGAATTATATTTTGCAAATCTCTAACATGATTCAATTTTGTATGGCCTTTCATGTCATTATGATAAAATTGTAAGCTTAATGTATGTGTTTCTAGTCTCCACAGTATGGTTTTATTTATATATAGTATATGTATATATGTATATAATCTTTAAAATTATTCAAATGGGCTGCAAAGAGCACATAGTATTTTCTGAAATGACCATTGTGGGTGCATTGTATACAATATAAAGCTTAGTTATATGGTTGCAGGCTAAATTTTAAAAACTTTACATGTAGTAATAAGTCTAAATAAGTAGACCAAAATATAACTTATACTATTACTTAAATTATAACTTAAAACTACAAATCCAAAAATATGTGGATGTAAATACATCAAATCTCTGGATTATTGAATTTGAGATTATGTGTTTTTTTAGCTAAATACATTTTCTACATCTTCTAATGATAAAAAACTACACATGACATGTGAAGTTTCTAAAATGTAGCCTATTAACATATAGCTAAGCTTTTAAATTATGTATTTTTAAATGGAACCACATGTCAAGAATTGTGAGGGGTCTGACATTTTGCCATACAAAATTAACCTGCTACAATTTTACTGATTCTAGTGGCAGACTCTATAACCAGAGGTAAAGAATGGTTCATTATCAAAGCAATAACAGTATCAAGAATATCAACATTTTTATGCCAATTCCCTGAGCCCCAATTCCCACAAGGTGATATAAAGGGAGTCAGTGACACCTGTACACACACTGTGGATTGCATCACAAAAGAGGACTCCTAAGCTTCAGGAACCCAAATATTTTATGAGACTCTGTATACATACCTGAGAGCTATATATACCTAAGAGCTATAATTAATTTCAAGCAGAGTGCGATTCATTACCAGTTCTTGAAAGAAATCTTTTGAGTTGAGATTGTAAACTGTTAATATATTTTGGTTCTTTTGTCTATCTGCTGATATGCATATTAACATAAATATTTTTCAAATATGTCTTTAAGTTGCTCATAGAATAGACTATTTTTTAACATTTTAAATAACACATTTTGAGAGCATCTATAATATAATATTAAAACACATCTTGCATGTTTATCTTTCTTAGTCTCAACAATTGTGAGATTTCAGTTGGTGAAGGCTACACCAAACAATTCGATTCAGAGGCATAAGGGTCAAACTTGTTGGTTCCTAGTTTTCATTCTAATTTAATTGAATATCAATAAAATATGTTCTGGTATCTTTGACTAGATTTAAAAACTAAAAATTCAAATGAACTTTTAAGTTAGTCTTCACTTTGATCTGGACCAGGTTTTTTTTGATATTGCATAGTATTTTCTAAAATTTCAAAAAAGTTATTTTGGAAGTTGCATCCTAGTCAAGCTGTGCCAGGTACATGTTAATTAGCACTTTCATTCTATTGCTCTAAAACTTCAGTCTTAAGCTCAGAAAATACATTTATTTTTCTGTAATAAAACAAATTACATGGCATCTTGCGTTGCCTACTAGAAAGTAATTTGGTTCATATTATTTGGAAGAATTATATTCTTTTTAATTTATTACTTTGAATAGTTTTTTACTCAAAAAGTTATCTGGCTTGCACATACATTGTTTAGATAAAATTTCTATCTAACAAATTATAACATGTAATTTTATTAACAACATTTAGGTGTGAAAAGTTTTTAGTATTAAGAGTTTTGAACAATGTGTATGATCTATGGGTACAAAAGTTTTTTCACCATTTTAATACAAATTCAAAGTTATGAAATAAATATTTTTTCATCTTAGCCTACAGGGAGATTTATTTTACTTACCTAACTTCGAGGTATTCAAAATGCTACATGGAGCAGTGTTAAAGAGTCCTTAAAGTGCAAATGAAATTGAATTCCATTTTCCCTTATCTTTATGAAAAAAAAGGAATAACATTCAATCTTTCTGTTTCTATTCTCTTGCTAGTTATTGAACTGCTGCTTCTTTAGCGAATGACTAGGGCTTTCATGAGTTTGCAGGAAGAAAAAGAAAGAAGGCTTGTGTATGAATTTTATAGCAATGTGATGCGTTTTCTTGCATGAAAAAGACGTGTAGATACCAAGTGACATAACTGGAATTCAAACTTTATTGTTTCAACAGTATAAAAGGGATGGATATTTGGAAAGGTAACTCGTGATGGATGAATAAATATCTTACTTATATCTAGAAACATACACGGATGAACACCTTTCTAATACCTACGAACTTACTTTCGAATATCAACTTGCATACTTGGGAGCTTGACCGACTTATCAAAGATAATAAAATACTTGGTCTATATCTACAATTATTAATTTCTTCAGACATGTTGCTAACTCTCTACCCCACGTGTTGTCAAATTTGAGAATTAATTTATCTTTCCTTCATTCTTTTTAATAGAGATTAAAAAGGATCTTATTTCAATGGAATAAAGAAACTGGGGAAAAATATAATACAACATTAACTTGGGTCAGAAAAAAAAAATAGTTAAAAAAAGGCATTTCAACTATCCCATCAGTTCGAAAGTTTTCCTGATATAAAATATTTTTTATAATTCCAACATGTGAAAGATGAATGGAAACATTTTGTCAGTGAGTTAAGCCTGGTATGAAAAAGGCTGCTCTTGAGTGCAGCATTCAATCTCTTTTGTAAGAGAAAACTGAGTAATGTGACCAGCTAGAAGAAAATGTTTCCCAGTTTTCATTGCTGCTAGGTCTGTTCATATGTCCAACTTCTGCTCACTTATATAAAAGTATTAGCTAGGTAGGACTTCAGGGAAGGTTCCATAAGTGGAAGAAGCTTAAAGCTTTTTTATTTTTTATTTTTTCCTCTCCTACTTTCTCCTATTGCTTGACTGAAGCACGAGTATAATCGCTGGAGTTTTAATAGTCATTTTTGACACTGAAGTGACTTTGAAGATAAAAGCTAGGCTCTTAAAGGTAGAACTGTGGAAAAAGAGGCGTCTGAGTCCCTGAGGACCGTGTATAGCTGCATATAAACTCCAAACTGCTTTTTATATAACAGAAAATTGCCTCCTATCTTGTTTAAGCCACTGGCCCTTAAACTTGACTGCAGAATGAACATTCCTGAAGAGTTTTGAATATTTGAGACACCAGTGTTCTATCCCTAGAAATTATGATTTAATTCATATAGGATGCATTGGGAATCTTTAAAGCTCCCCAAATAGCTCTAACATGAAGCAGTTTGATCACCACTGGTTTAAGAGTTACTTTTTTTTTGGATGAGAGAGTAGTTATTTACAGCTGAAGACTTCGTTAACTTTTACATCTTATTTTACACAGTAGGATTTAAGTAAAATTTTTGTATTTATCATAGCCTGATAATCTCAAATGGATCTTCAGATACAAAATGTATCATGTCAAATATGTTAAAACTGAGCTGGTTTCTGTCTACTACAGTTAGGAAACTGCATAACTTTAGTATTCACTACTTAAAAATACAACCAAAGATATATTTATTTTAAAATTTATAGACATTTTATTAATGTGTCTGGCACAGTATTGCCATGGTGACAGTGAGTAGCAAATAAACTTGAAATATTTTTGGTGTATTATGTTATGGGAAAGATTATTTCTCATAATAAGGGGTTTAAATTTACTGATTTGATGGTTTTAATTAAATTTAAATAATAAGAAATTTAAACTGAATTTAAAGTGTTTTAAAAATATTAACATTTGTATAAATTTAAGGGGTACAAGTACAGTTTTGTTATGTGGGTATTGTGTAGTGATGAAGTCTGAGCTTCTAGCGTAACCATGACCCAAATAACGTTACACTGCACCCATTAAGAAATTTCTCATTCCTCACACCTCTAGCACCCTTCCATCCTTACAAGTCTCCAATGTCTATTATTCCACACTCTATGGCCATGTGTATACCTTATTTAGTTCCCACTTATAAGTGAAAACATGCAATATTTGACTTCCTGTGTCTCAGTTGTTTCACTTAAAAGCCTCAAGGCTGCAAAATACATGATTTCATTCATTTTTTTATGGCTGAGTAGTATTCTATTGTATATATATTTTATATTTTCTTTCTCTAATTATCTATTTGTGGACACTTAGATTGATTCCATGTCTTTGCTATTGTGAATAGTGTTGCGATAAACATGTGAGTGCAGGTTATCTTTTGCATATAATTTTTTTCAGGGGGTAGATACCCTGTAGTGTGATTGCTGGATTGAATGGCAATTCTATTTTTTAATTCTTTGAGAAATCTTCATATTGTTTTCCACAAGGGACTAATATCCAGAATTAATGGGGAACTCAAACAATTCAACAACAACAATGAACAAATAACCAATTAAAAAGTGGGCAAAAAAAATGAACATTTTTTAAAAGAAGACATGCAAACAGTCAGCAAGCATATGAAAAAATGCTCACCATCACTAATTATCAGAGAAATGCAAATTAAAACCACTATCTTACACCTATCAGAATTGCTATCATTAAAAATTCACAAAATAATGGACATTGTCAAGCATAAGGACAAAAGGGAGCACTTACGCACTGTTTGTGGGAAAGCAAATTAGTATTTTTGAAATCCTTAAGACTATAAGAGGCTAGATTGAGTTACTTGGATAATATAGAGCCAAATTAAAAATAGCTTTTATAAAAGCTGAGTATGGGCTGTTGGGACATTTTAGAATCCTGAGAGCCCCAGAAAGAGAGGTACATCCAATCACTCACTAGTATATTTTTATGGGCTTTTATCAGGTATTTCAAGAGAAAGATTGGTGAAAAGGCAGGAGACATGGAAAAGCCCTTCTTAGAGGTACAGGTAAGCAAGACTTGTCAATGTTTGAGGTTTGACAAGAGTACTTGGAGAAGTCCATTCATGCTCTGGGCCCTGCATGAATACAAGGTAGTGATGGGCTGCCATTGAGGGACATACACACACACACACACAAACACACACACACACACAGAGCTGACGAAATCGTCTACATATCTAAACTATAAAAAATATACAAGGAAGCTTTAAAAAATTACACAAGATAAAAATCTAAATTTACTTAAAACGTTAAGAATTCTGGAAATGATAAACTGGGTAAAAATATGTTATTTTGTTTTTAGTTTTATTCTCTGTAAAAGATAATTGTGCTGCGTGTGGTGGCTCATGCCTGTAATCCCAGTACTTTGGGAGGCCGAGGTGGGTGGATCACCTGAGGTCAGGAGTTTGAAAGCAGCCTGGTCAACGTGGTGAAACCCTGTCTCTACTAAAAATACAAAAATTAGCTGAGTATGGTGGTATATGCCTGTAATCCCAGATACTTGGGAGGCTGAGGCAGGAGAATCACTTGATCCCAGAAGGCAGAGGTTGCAGTGTGCAGAGATCATGCCACTGCACTCCAGCCTGGGGAACAGAGCAAGACTCTGTCTCAAAAAAAAAAAAAAAAAAAAAAAAGGCAATCGATAGTTAAAAAGCAAAAGTAATCATAAATTTCATAAATTTGGGGATCTATAACATATTTTGATGTAAAATATAATAGGACAAGAATAAGAGAAGGAAATGAAAGTGAACTGTGGTAAGTTTTTCACATATGTGAAAAGTTACATGAAGGTTAATTATGATAGGGTAAAGATGTATGATGGTTAATCTAGTTAATCTATGTATAAAATTCTGGAAAACTAAATATTCTTGTAATGTAATTCATTTCTTGTCTATGGATAGTTGAGTATCTTAATTCTTTTAAGTATTTTTTAAAAATATTCTTTTGTTTTAAAAATTTGTAATGTCGTGAACTGAAATAAGTGATGTATACCCTCTTGATTTATTTTCAATTCTTGTTTCATTCTTCAAGCTTTATAATACATTTCAAATGTCTTAAAGTAGTACCAACTATCAAGTTTTAATTTTGATGGATTTCTTTACTATTCTTGAATTTTTTCCCAATTGAATTTAATGTTGGCTTGTCATTTACTAATCTTTTATTTTATTTAGTATCCCAATAAATTGAGGAGTCAGTTTAGGAAATATTGACAACTTTATAAAATGAACATTTGTATCCAGGAACATGATGCATCTTTCCATTTATTAACATATTTTATTTTGTTCCTCATTAGTGTTTTATCATATGCTTTCCATATTTTTGATTTATTGCTTATTACCATGTGTGCAATATTGTTTGTTTTTCCATAAATATGGAACTAAATTCCAATAATAACTGATTGTTGTTTGTGTGCTAGAAACTATTCATTCTTACACATTGATTTTATAAAATGAAAATACCAGATTTTAAGTTTATTTGTAATATTAAACCTGGGGTTTCTACATATGTAATCATATTATCTAAAATACAATGGCAATGTTTTGCCTCCTTTCCAATGCCTTTTTACTGCTTTTGACTTTCTTGTCTTGTTCCAGACTTTAAAAGGAAGACTTCTGAGGTTCCAACTTAATCATTGTGCTTAATTTTGTTTTGACTTGCATTATTTTTTAGAGACAGGGTCTTGCTCTGTCACCCAGGTTGGAGTGCAGTGGTGCAATCATAGCTCATTGTAATTTCAAGCTTCTGGGCTCAAACGATCTTCCTGCCTCAGTCTACCTCGTGGCTAGGACTACTTTTGGACAGCACCATCCTTGCTAATTTCTTTCTCTCTCTCTCTCTCTTTCTTTCTCTCTTTCTTTCTTTCCTAAATAAAGACAGGGTTTTGCCACGTTGCCCAGGCTGGTCTTGAACTCCTGGGCTAAAGTGATCCTCCCACCTCCACCTTCCAAAGTGCTGGGATTGCAGGTGTGAGCCACTCTGCCTGACCATGACAGTAATTTTTACTGGGGATGATGATAATTTTTGTCAACAGCTATGATTTGGTCATGTTATTTTAATTATTCATAAATAATTATTTCCCAATATTAAACATTCCTTGCATTCCTGAAACAACCCTACTTTGTCATACAGTATTGTCCTTATAATGTATAATTCTGTTCAGTAATGTCTTATTGAATATCCTTGCATTAATAGTCATATTTGTTATGGTTTTGTGAGTTTTTCATTGTCAAATACTAATATTAGTCTTATATACTTCAAAAAAGTAATTTGCAACAAACAAAAATAATTATTGTGATGCTATAAATTTATGCTTTATTGACACTTGCATAGACCTAGATTCAAATGCAAAATATATATCTTCATAAATTTTTAGAAGGATTATTTCCCATTGACCTTTTTATTATTTGTTCTTTGCCTCAAATTTGCCCTTTGTCTGATATTAGATACAATATGTAATATTTTAATGAACATTTATTTAACTTGCCTTTCTTTACTTCCTTCTGTCTTCCTTTTCTTCCCTCTTCCCTCCCTTCTTCCCTTTTTTCTTTCTTCTTTTCTCCCTTTTTCCTTTTTTTGTGTGTGTTGTCTTTGAGTTTATAAAGTGACTAATTTTCTTTATTAAACTTATCTTTGACTTTTTAAATTTTAGGTAAAAAGATATATATACATAGTTTAAGAAGTCAAACCCCAACAAGTCATATTCCATAAACAAGATTACCATACTTTACATTTCCATTTCCCAATTCCACGTTTTAGATTCAAGTGCTTTCATTTATTTGGATATTTATTCTGGCATTTACATCCATATTTGTAAATAATTTATTTATGTTACTATTTCTTGCTTTATTCAAAACTATAGTAAATTTAGTCATTTATTTGACTTTCTTGTAAGAAAATCTCAAGTTTTTGTTTACAATCACCATCATCTTTACAGGATTGTGCTAGGCACTTAGATGTCAACACAGAGTATGTGGTAGTGTTATTTTATTATGGAGATATGACAGTGTTATACTGTGAACAGTATGGGAAAGTCAATACACATAGTGGAGACACCGTCTATCTCCACTTGCCTCCTTATGGTTTGGCTCCTTCCTGAATTTGGCTTAATAACTACATCATCCAGGTAGAATACTGGAAGATGCCACTCTTTTTTCTTGGAATAATTCTTTCTTTAAAAATATTTAATGGACACTTAATCTCTTTTTTTCTCACTGAATATGTCATTGTAATTATATATATATAAAATATTTTAAAATATGTAAATAAAATATATATATTCTATATTTCTATGTCCTTGATTTATATTTCTTCTTTTTGGTTAAACTATAGATGGTATACTGAAGTTGGTAACATTTCTGAGGATTTACTTTTCCAAATTGCTAGTTTTTTTTTCTTCTTATATTTGGATGCCAATAGGGAGAGACTGTAAGTAAATAAGTGTACTGACTTCCTCACCAGTCCCGGTTCCATATCTTTTTCCAGATACCTCACTTCAGGAAAATGAAGTCCTTAGCTGAGTTTGTTAGCAAATCATGAATCACGATATCATCGGGTCCTAATCCATCTTTTATTTTCTGCCTTCCTCTGTCTTTTCCATCCCTTTTCCTTTTCTCCTTCCTTTTTCACAATTAATTTTCCCATACTAGTTTTGTAGAGGTACAATTATTCCAGGCTCTAATCTGATTCCTTCACTGAGCCATAGAATCTTTTCCAGAAAGTTCTTTCCGTTTGTTTCAGAAAAATATTTCTCAACTGTCAGATAATAATAATAACTAGAAGCAATAGTTAGCATACAAATTACAGGGAAGAAACTGCAGGGAAGGGGCTTGGAAATCGGAATTTTTTTCAACAGATACTTGAAGATTCTTTTTTTTTTTTTTT
>NC_037675.1:45463007-45599718 GCF_003255815.1 Theropithecus gelada | reverse complement strand
TTTTTTTTTTAAATTTATTTATTATTATTATACTTTAAGTTGTAGGGTACATGTGCATAACGTGCAGGTTTGTTACATATGTATACTTGTGCCATGTTGGTCTGCTGCACCCATCAACTCGTCATTTACATCAGGTATAACTCCCAATGCAATCCCTCCCCCCTCCCCCCTCCCCATGATAGGCCCCGGTGTGTGATGTTCCCCTTCCTGAGTCCAAGTGATCTCATTGTTCAGTTCCCACCTATGAGTGAGAACATGCGGTGTTTGGTTTTCTGTTCTTGTGATAGTTTGCTAAGAATGATGGTTTCCAGCTGCATCCATGTCCCTACAAAGGACGCAAACTCATCCTTTTTTATGGCTGCATAGTATTCCATGGTGTATATGTGCCACATTTTCTTAATCCAATCTGTCACTGATGGACATTTGGGTTGATTCCAAGTCTTTGCTATTGTGAATAGTGCTGCAATAAACATACGTGTGCATGTGTCTTTATAGCAGCATTATTAGATAACTGTTTTCAAGATTTTAACCTGAGAGTATAAAAACTGTTTCCAGTGCATATGCACATGCATATGTGCTGTTACAAGGATCTAACTGAATAAGTTATTCTTAGTCATTTGTGATTACTGACACTGAAAATTATCCCGAAGTCCCTTTATGCTTTAGATAGTTGTTGATAATTAGCTTGGAGTTTGAGTGTTTTAAAAGCAGTCTTTTAAAAGAACGGCTTTTGGTTTTGGAGAACTGCTTTTGGTTTTCTGTTATTTTTTCTGCTTTGAATGCTTCAGCTGAAGCCAGTGCAACATTTTATGGAATGAGTACTTAGGGTTGAAGAGAAAGAAAGCCAAAGATGTCTGTGGCAGAGCTGAGAGCAGTGGGGAGTACATGCCATTAAAATGAAACTGCCGATTGGGATAACTCAGCTATGATCAAATGGCAATATTTCCAAATAGCATAGAGGAAGTTTATCCTAGAAAAGTTTGGAGGTTGACCCTTGGCTTACTAGTGCAAAATGTATTACTACTTTATTTCCTAAATGACCAGGTACCATATTACAACATTTACTCTAGGAATAAAGAAGGAAATTAATGGAGAGAACAATATTATATGAAACAACTATTATGCCTCATCCTTATCTACGTATATTAAATCTGCATTAACAGTCTGAGATAGATTAGTAAAGACAAATTTCATTGCTTCTGAGTGAATAGTTGTGGTAATTTCATTACCTCTGAGTAGAGGAACAGCTGAAACTAACAACATCTAATAGTATAAAATTAAACAATAGCACTCTTTTTGTTTGACTTTACAAATTTGTATTGAACATATCATCCTACCCTGGATATTTCTTTAGGATGTATGCTTGCATGTTAAGTTTTTGTTAGCAGGAAAAATAGAAATAAGATAGACTGTATTACTTTCATGAAATATGTGGTATAAACCATGATCCAATCTTTATAAAGTTAAATCATTTGTGAAAACATTGCTATTATTGGTCAACCTATGGACAGACTATAAACAATGAGCAGGTATTTTAAAATAATTTTAAAATATTTGTGTAAAACCTAAAAGGGTAGTGGAGTCTAACTTTACTTGTCTGTACGGTGAGTTGACTGGCTTTCATGTCAAATTTATTTTAAAATTCAGATTGAAACTTCCAGGAAATTGGCAACAGCTAGAAGCTCTAGGCCTGAACATATTTAACCTTGTATTTGGCTGACTAGTGTTGTTATATAGCTTCACATTGCTGTAGCTTTTAGCTGATTAAATATCCATGTGTCTGTGTTTGCTCTGTCTTCACCAAACGTTCTTTATTCGTCCTGACTCTGTTCTGGAGGTTAAGTAAACTCACGTTCTCCAGCCTTTTCTTTTTTTTTTCTGTTGTCACCCTCCAGACCTTTTATATTTTTCCTGGTTGATTTAAGATTCTGACTTTTATTACTAGTAAAATGCATAGAAAAAATTCTTTTCACCTTGAAGCACTATTCTTGAAACCTGAACATAATAGTATATTTCTGATTCTTTGTTCATACTTCTTCTTGGTAAGGAAGACGTAGCACAAATATGCTGCATAATAGAAAGGTCATATTCTTCCTGCATCACTGTCATGTAGCTTGGTCCAAAAATTTTTTACCCCCCAAATACTTATACTATATATAACAAATCTATTCTTGTTACTATAATTGCCTAATGTAAGGGCAACAATTTTTCTTGAACATTTAAAAATATTAGAATTCTAACAAATATCCTTAAAAATTATTGAACTAACCTATGCCTTTCTACAAACATATGTTTTCCCCACACTGTAACTAATAACAACCTTTGAAATTTCTTTATGATTGAATCAAAATGTGCTATGAGTAGTTAAAAAGTCTCTTAAGGCCTAAAATATTCTTAATGACTCCACCAAGTTATTTTAGTTTAGTATACAGACATTGGAGGGAGTACTCTTAAATTAATTTTTAAACATAAATATCAGATTTTAAGGTCCATCTTAGGTCTTACTAGCTGTCTCTCTGAGTAAAGCAATTGGAAAACAGGATATTTAACTACCAGAGCAGTTATAATTAAAGTTAATATACATACCTCTCTACAACATCGAAATTATCTATAACAAAACCATTTGCATTTTCAAAATGCAAGTGCAGATGAAACCCAAATTCACACTGCAAATTCTAATTAGTTATCAGACAGTGATATAGAGTGAACAAGCTCAAACCAAAGAATCGTAAATATTAGCAAAATTTATTGTCTTCTTATTTTGACCCTGTTCTAGAGGTTCCACTGTGCCCTTGTATGTCTCTTCTCTTCTTGTCTTTCAGTTAATTCGATGTTCAGTTGTAAATATTTTCATGAGCCTATGCTTATTATTTAAAAGACTTACAATGTTTCCACAGAAAATTTTGGAAATGGCTCACATACTCTAATACTTTGTGGAAAGCCTCTGTACTGGAACTTGTTTTAATTTATGATTGTGTGGAGGCTAAAAGTCAGTATAAAGATTTTTAAAATTGTTAAATAATATGAGTATATACTGACAATGTCTGCTATGGATGATATGTGCCACAAACAATAGCTATGAAAGGGACTTCTAGCCCTCATCCATCTCATATCCTTCTGGGAATATAAGAGGATTTTGTTTCTATTAGTGGCTGTACTCCAGCAGTTAGTTGGAGCCATGATCTGTGATAGGAAGTGAAATTGTCATTTTCTGGTTGAGGCATTTAATTTTTAGCATGAGACTTTAGTACTCTCTTCCCTGGCCACAGTGAAAATGAAGAGCACAAATACCCCATGGTGTAGCTCCAAGATGGTAGTGTCTACCTCAGACCCTGAGTGACTGTGGATTAGTCTCCACCCCTGTCACTCACCAACCATATTTTGCACATATAAAAAGAAATAAGCTTTGTTTGAAGCTGATGAAATTTAGAAGTTGTCAGTTATAATAGCATCACCTAACCTTAACTGATCAATGTATGTATTAGTCTGTTCTCATGCTGCTAATAAAGACATACCAGAGACAAGGTAATTCATAAAAAAAGAAAAAGAGGTTTAATGGACTCACAGTTCCCCATGGCTGGGGAGGCCTCACAATCCTGGCAGACCAGGAAGGAGGGGCAAAGGCATGTCTTACATGGCGGCAGGCAAGAGAGCATGTGCAGGGGAACTACCCTTTGTAAAATCATCAGATCTCTTGAGACTTCTTCACTATCACAAGAACAACATGGAAAAGACCTGCCCCATGATTCAATTACCTCCCACCAGGTTCCTCCCGCCACACTTGGGGATTTGGGGAGCTACAAGTGAAGATGAGATTTGGGTGGGGACACAGCCAAACCATATCAGTGTATTATCTTATATTTAATTTCTTTAGTTTAAACAGCACAAATCTGTGAGATACATTCATCTTTTCCAGATGAAGACAAAAACTTCAGAAGTTAAAGGGACAAATTTAAGGAAAATAACTGGAGCAAATTCCAAGCCTGGTATTCTTTCTACTATTTCAACTGCATTGTAAAGACAATCATAAAATATTGTTGCATTGTGTTTTATATTAGGACTGTATTGGATTGCTGGATTACACAGGGTTACACAGAGAGCAATTTAGGAAAGGCAGGGAGCAGAACTGCAGTGATTTTTTTAGTATTCAGTTTTAGTCTAGCTAAAGAGAAAACATCTGCCATCTTCATCGCTGTTATAGCTGTTGGAGTTGCTCTTCTTAAGTTGATGCTGAGCCTGAGGGGAGAAAACCAGCTGAATGTGCTTAGAAGGATTTGTTTTCTCTTAGGTTAGAAGGGTACCTTAGCACAGCCTTCATCGTAGAAATGCAAGCAGAAAGGTAAAAGACTTTAGTACTGCCTGTTGCTTCATATTGCTCCTTTTAGAGGCAATACATTTCTAAGATGCCTTTTCAGCACAAAATTTGTGGTCAGACCCTGTTCTGGTATTTGGTTTAGATAAAGGATCATTGTAAGCATAGTTCAAATGAGAGGTTAATTTCACATACAGACATTGTGTATTGAGGAGAATAAGAAAGAGAAAGTATTAGAAGAGAAAGATTATCCTGAGTACTTGATAACAGTGGTTACCCATGTAGGATCTGAAATCAGAACACTTATGATCTGGGTGACTTTGGGATTGTTACATAATCTCTTCAATTCAGATGTTTTATCCTTTAAAAGAGAAAATAATACAGTTTGGTGAGTTTTAATGAGACCATATATGTAAAGCACTTATCTGAGTGTCTGGGACACAGAAAGCAATCAAATAATGTTAGAATTTGAAGGTTTTCCAAGTTTTCAATCAGTTGAGATACAGACTTTTATGTTAATTAGAATACTGGTATGTGAATTGCAGAATTCAACTTAGACAAGAGGCCACCATTGGTGCTGATATGTTTAACTGAACCAAGTCATTGTATTAGTCAGCTTTTTTAGGTGGTATTGTGGTAATAAGCTATCTCAAATATCTGTACACTTACAAAAACAAAGGTTTAGTTCTTGTTTACATTGTACATTGGCTATAGGTCATATTAGGCTCTGCTCTATGTCTTTATTCCAGGATCTAGAATGAAGGCATAGATACTATTCAGGATATTATTTGACTGGTGGTACGGAAAAATAAAGGAGTGGTTGATTTGTGAAACAACTTTTCTTAGAAGTAGCACCTGTCACTTCCACAGATATTTCATTAGTTAAACAAGTCAAATGACAAGTCTGATATCAGTGTGACAGAGATATATAATCTACCTTTTGGAAAGAAGCTGTGGATGTTTTTACAGTTATACAGTTGACAAGAGTTCACACTTTGGGTGTAAATATTTATTTGCTTTTCTTTCATAAGAAAAGCACATTCACCCTCTCCCCAAGTGCAATGTTGATCATGGAGTTAGGTTCAAGGTCTGTGAGTGATTACCTTTGCATCAGCTTTGCTTATTTGGGGAGTTATTAACTATAAAATAAATGCATTTTACCTCTACAACCCATTTATATAATGGAACAGGGGAAGGGTAACCCCAATAAACATTGCTATTCAGAAAAGGAGAATATACCTTTGTGTTAGTCTACTTTCACACTGCTATAAATAACTACCTGAGGCTGGGTAATTTATAAAGAAAAGAGATTTGACTGACTCACAGTTCAACAAGGTTGGGGAGGCCTCAGGAAACTTACCATCATGACAGAAGCTGAAGGGGAAGCAAGGCATGTATTATGTGGTGGCAGGAGAGAAAGAGAGAGAGAGTGAAGGGGGAAGTGCTACGTGTTTGAACCATCAGATCTCATGAGAACTCAGCCACTATCATGAGAACAGCTTGGGGGAAACTGCCCGCATGATCCAAGCATCTCCCACCAGATCCCTCCTCTGACATGTGGAGATCACAATTTGAGATGAAATTTTGTTGGGGACACAGAACCAAACCGTATCAACCAAGTTCAGCAATCACTGTTCCATAGTAATTCTGAAGTCCTTTTGCATAGATATCCTGAGGGCCCTTCTGTACCAGACATGTGGAACACACTTTGATTAAGTGCTTGCTCCTCGCTTGCTTCTTTTTCAACCTGATTCATGGCCTTTTTAAATTTAATTTTATTTTATTTTAGCAGTACAGCCCTCTCAAAAACGTGGTCAACTACTTTTTTTTTTTTTGCTTTGTTGTGATACACAAAGAACCTCACATGTTTGCTGTGAACAATTTGATGCATTTGAACATATACAAACACCTGTGATACCATCACCATAATCAGAGTAACAGACATATTCAATACTTCTCAAAGTTTCCTTGTACTCCTATGTTGTGTTTGTGTGTGTCTATTAAAAGCACTTAATGTGAGATCGAACTTCATAATAAATTTTGAAGTGCACAATACTATATTATTAACTGTAGTCGCTATGTGGTATAGCAGATATCTAGAACTTATTTATCTATCAAAAGTGAAACTTTATACCCATTTTAGAGCAACTTTCCATTTTCCCAGGGGTTTTCAGTCCCTGATAACCATTACTATATTGTCTTTTTCTATAAATTTGACTATTTTAGATACTATAAGTGGAGTCATGCAGTATTTGTCTTTCTGTAACTGTCTTATTTAACTTGGCATAATGTCCTCCAAGTTCACCCATGTTGTCACAAATGGCAGGACTTTCTTTTTATGGCTGAATTATATTCCAAACTTCTTATCTGTTTTATACCATTTAGCCTTATTGCTCATGCTGCACACTTAGCTCTTTATAATAAATGTCTCTAGATTTAATTAAGGGCAACTTTAACTTATCAGGTCTCCTGTGGAAGAGTCAAATCTTCAGTCTTTGTCTTCCAAGATATTTTGTCCAATTAAATGGATTTAATGGATTCTGCATTAACAAGTTCAGATGCCTTAAAAGACATATAGCTCTATTTGATTTGGTCTTGCCACCAGGTTGAGGTTTTGCAGACCTTTGTATTTTTCAGTTTTATTTTTTTTATGGGTAGAAGTGAGAACCAGTTGCATTGTAACTTTGAAGGTGAAAGAATTCTAGATCGTATAAATTCCTTTTTTATTTGTTTGCAAACTCGCCACTTATTTTCTGAGATCCTATATTTCTTATAGATTTTTAAAATGTGTATTAAATTCAGTCCTGGAAATTAAGTCACACTACTGAATTCTGTTTTACAACTTTAACTAAAGTCACAAACTCGTTAGGTACACTTATTATAGAAAATAGTTTCAGCAGATGTTTGCCACTGAATAGCATGCATCTCCACCTCTCTTGGCACCAGTAATAGTTGGATGAATGTCACCTGCCTGGTCCCAGAGCCAAAGCCACTCATTCCAGATTTTTTACTGAAGCATCCTTATTATAGTTAGCCCTTGCTGTATTAGTCACCTTTCTCTATGCTATGCTACAGTAACAAGTACATCCCAAATCGTAATGTCTTAGTACAATAAAAGATTGCTGATATTACATGACAACTATGGCTTGGCTGTGGGTAGCCTGTGGCTCTGGTCCCTGTCTCCTTTATTCCAGCATCTAGAATGAGGAGTAGGAATCATTTTCAGACTCATTTTAGAGAGAGAGGAAAAAAGACAGAATCATGACGTGATAGCTCTTGAAGCTTCTGTTTAGAAGTATTAGAAGTGGCATTATCATTATCATTCATATTTTTTGGACATAGTGAGTCACATGGCCAAGATGGACATAAATATGTAGGAATGTATAATACATCTGGTTGATGGGGGCAGTAACAAGTTTCAAAATGATATAGCCTACTACAGTATCCTTTTGGTCATAGATATTTGCTTCTGCAATGAAGGGATAATGACTGAAAAAATAATACAATCTACCTCATCTACCCACTGAGTTATAGTCTGAGGAACAGAGAAATTACAGACCTTCTCCGCAGAATAGGGAATCTCTGCCTGAAACTTCTTAACACATGAAAAAGGGACCCATGAGAACACACACTGCAATAGGTAAGCCTCTCTGAGAGAGAGAGCAACAAAAAAAGAGAGAGCATACAAAAAGGGGTCTTGTGTAAGACCTCTTCAGTTTTTACAGAGACCTCTTCAACTTTTATGCAAGATGGGTTTTCCACCAGCATTAGTCTCTTCTCCTTTGACAAGGAGGAACAAGAAAGGAACCATAAATAATGATCCACAATGATTCCCTCCCCTGACGTTCAGTAGAAATTTCTTACTTTCTTTGGAAGCACGTTTTCCACTACTCTCCAGATTATTGTCCTGTTATCCCAGCAAACCTAATAGTTAAATCTATAGACAATTGATGTTTGGTTTCCTCCCTCAGTGGGGAACAGATCCAAGCCCAGGTCATGCATACCTTAGCCCTACTTTATCAAGATAATTCCTCAATAATAACTACTGCTTCTTTATATATTTTCCTAGGATCCACGGTGAGTATGCCACCTTTTTTCCCCAGAAATTTCTGAAATGGTGCCAGAATGAAATATTAATAAATTAACCCCAAAGTATACTTTATTATTGACTAAAATTTCACTGCCTATTTTGTTTCCCACCTTCAATTATGTTTAGCAGTTTGTTCAATATAGCTGAGCTAAGATTAGGCAACAAGCAAGTGTTATAATAAATTATAATATACTGCCACGACGTAAGAATTCTTCAAAGGTAAAAAATTATTTACCTCTTCACATTATTGGCTCAAATGGCTAAATCGAAGTAAAAAACTTCCTTTATTGCATCTAATGAAAATACAATATTCATTTCCAGTGTCATAATTTTCTTCTTATTTGCTGACATACATATTTCATTCAGATACTTGGGTATAGATAAATGTCTATCAGCAGTGGTTGCTTGAGCTGTCTTCCTTTTGAACAAATGCAGTTTGTTTGTATTTGCAAAGTTACATCAACCCAGCCTCACATGTCTCCTGGGACTTTATTTTCCAAAGAGCTAGTAAAGAAGATACAAGAGAATATCAATGCACTAGTCATACTCCCATATGAAATTCTGAAAATAAGAGAAGCCAATCAAGTTATAATACCATCAAAATATGTATAGCCACATTACTCTGGCTAGTCAAAAACTATAGACAAAAGCAAGTATCTAGAGGAAAGAAATGGGGGACAGAGAGGAAATGAGAAGAAATTGGGAGGGTGAAATGAAGAAAATGAGGAGGAATAATCATGAAAAACCCTCATTTGTCTATGAGTTTCTAACTTCACAAATATCATAGCTCCAATTTGCCCTCATTTTGAATGCCAACATTTCTTCACTGTTAAAATCCAGGAAAAGAGAAATACAAGGTGGTATTTTATGGGCCATTTAGAGATGAATAACTAGGAGTCAACAGAGCTGCAGATTTTGCCAGAGCTCGAGTCAACACTTTTTTAATCTAGAAATAGAGGAGTTAAAAATTTTCAGTAGCAATGGGATTGCTAGAATGACCCATTTATTGGAGGATTGGACTCAGAGTTTTGAGGATTTTTTATCTTAACATTTCCTAAAGCATTTTTTAGCTATTTGAAACAATGGCTGTGCTATTACATCTGATCTAGAGAGTTTTAGACCTATTCATTTTACTCCCTGAGGAGAGTCTCACATTTTGTCCATCTTTTGTCTCAGTTGGGATTCATGCTCAATGTGTTTTTTTTCTAAAACAATATCTTCAGGGTCCAAGTGAGTAGAAATATTTATTTTTAAATATGCATTTCTTACAATCTTTTCTTCATATGATAAAATTTTCAGGTAATCAGTATATAGCTGATGATATTTCATGTAATAGTTAAATCACTTCTGCGCAACACTTCTTTCTTTGTATCAATGTCATATGTCCCTAGTGTTTTATTCTGTATGCTTTCAATCACTTAAAAAAGGGAAATTTGGGTTTTAAAGCTTTAATATGTGTTTTAATATGTTCGTTTTTCTTTCTCTACTATGTGAAAGGCTAGGTAATAATGCTTGCTTTCCTTTGTTACCCCTTTGCTCTTGGGTTCAGACATTTGTTTCCCTATTAGGTTTCTGTAGATTATCACCTGAAGTGTGTTCCATGGTAAGATATGAAGACAATAAGACACAAATCTTACTAACCCTTTGGTAAGATTTGGATAATTCTACGTAGAATATAACTTAAACCTGTCACCATTGATCTGGATAATTCTACATAGAATATAACTTAGATCAGGATTTTATCTGTTTTTGCTCTGCATGAGTCACTTTAGGATGATTAAACTTTAATGTGCATTCTTAAAAGATCTAGCTTCATAAATTTTCTGACCATATTCCCCCATATATATATATATATGTATATGTTTTCTCATAAAAAGTAAAACAAAACAAAACTACCAGAAACAAGCAAACAAACAATAAAACAACAAAAATTGTTACCATGAACACAATCAAATACTGCTTGAAGTATTTTAAACCAATCTTCTTAGTTTTCTTTCTGAAATCTTTCTGAAATTTTTTCCCAAACAGCTGGCTGTCCTTGTTTTCAAGCTGAGGGTTTCCAATTGCATTTATTATAGACTCTCTATCTGTAGCTTTGAATGTTTTCCAATAGTTTCTTGGCTATGGATTGTCCCTGTGAGCATAATTTTATTGTATTTTTTTTCTGTGATCTTCTTTCCCTTCCTTGTTTAAGTACCTTGGGGGCCCCAAGCCCTTCATTATTTGTTAATGAACAAATATACACAATGCTTACTTTATTTCCTTTCATTTCATGTTACTATTCCATTGTTTTTGCTCCGAAAGCCAGGTTCAACTTGCTTTTTTTTTTTTTTTTTTCAGACAGAGTCTCACTCTGTCAACCTGTCTGGAGTGCAATGGCATGATCTCGGGTCACTGCAACCTCCGCCTCCTGGGTTCAAGCGATTCTTCTGCCTCAGCCTCCCAAGTAGCTGGGATTATAGGCATCTGCCACCACACCCGGCTAATTTTTGTATTTTTAATAGAGACAGGTTTTCGCTATATTGGCCAGGCTGGTCTAGAACTCCTGACCTCGTGATCTGCCTGCTTCGGCCTCCCAAAGTGCTGGCATTACAGGCCTGAGCCACCGTGCCTAGCCTCAACTTGCTTTTAAAATTAATATGATTCCTTATTGATATTCTGAATAAACTTAAATTCTGTAGTGAGAGAATTAAAATGTAAAATTAAATTAAAATTATTAATAATGATTTTTTTTTTTTTTTTGCTATCTCAACCTAAGAAGAAGAAAGAGAGTCTCTGCTTATCAGTTGATTGACAAAAATAATTACTCTACTATGATGGATGCAATGCCTGGGTTTCTAAAATCAAAAGGCTTCATGAGGTCTTAAGTAATTAATCATGATAAGCTAACTTGAGATTATTGTTTGGAAGTAACAAAACACATGAATATGTGAAGTTGGAATCTTTCAGTGTCCTTTTTGTTCTTAGTGAAATTTAACACACCTACAGGGGAAAAATATTTGAGACAAAGTTCTGTGCATTAAAGTTTAAAAGTGGTGATAGAGTATAAAATGGCCAAATTTTTTCACCTCTTTTTATAACTACATGTTTTGTGTGATTTTGCAGTTCCTCTCACTAGAGAGATAGAGGCTTTTCTATTCTCTTTGAACTTGGGCTTGCCTTCTGACTTATTTTGGCCAATAGAATAGAATGGAACTAAATACTAATTCTGAGTCTTTGTCTCAAGAAAGCAATTCTTGTTCGCCTGCACTTCTTCCTCTACCATAACAATGATTGTACCTACTTGAGGCATGAAAGAGATTCATTTGAGAGAGATGAGGCCATCATGGATCAGCCAGCAATCAGCCTATCTCTAAAGAGTTGAGAAGGCCAATCAAGATCAGTAGAGATCCTCTATGACCCATTGCTGATGTAGAAATATAATTGAGACCAAGGTGACCACTCAACTGATTTGCAGATTCTTGAGCAGTAATAAAAGACTTACTGTTATAAAGCATTGACTTTTAGGTAGCGTTGTTACATAGCAATATGTGGAAGTTGATCATTTGTAAAGAGAATCATGCACTAAAACCCTGTGGTCTACAAAGAATTTATATGCTCATTGCAACTTAAACTGTGGGACTACAGCCCTGGTTGAAAACCGAATCCAATAATTTCATTTAGTAATTCCTTAAAAGCTTATCCAGAGAAGCTCTGGCAATTTTGATGTGAACCTTAATTGAAATTAAATGACTGCATATACTGGCTTCATCTTCAATATGAGAAAAGGTCAAGTTGTGTCATGAGTATAGTCAGATCTGTGTTTAATTTTCCCCAGCTAATTGTCCCTATTCTAAAGGCACATATTGAAACTAGACTTAGGGTTACAGAAACTTACCATTACATCACAAAAGATGTCTTTTTTATTTATTTATTTAATTTTTTGAGATAGAGTGTCACTCCATTGCCCAGGTTGGAGTGCAGTGGTGTGAGCTCAGCTCACTGCAACCTCCATCTTCTGGGTTCAAGCGATTCTCCTGCCTCAGCCTCCCGAGTAGCTGAGACTACAAGTGCGTGCCACCAGGGCTGGCTACTTTTTGTGTTTTTAGTAGAGATTGGGTTTCACCATGTTGGTCAGGCTGGTCTCAAACTTCTGACCTCACGATCTGCCTGTGTTGGCCTCCCAAAGTGCTAGGATTACAGGCATGACCCACAATGCCTGGCCAAGATGTCTTACTCTTTTCATGTGTTTCCTGATCTCCTAGTTTCCTGCTTTGTTCCTGTTTTAAGGTTTGTTTGCCATGTTTTGGTTGAACTAATGAGCTATGAATGATATTGTTTGGTGGTTTCCCCCGTGCTATTCTCATGAAAGTAAGTTCTCAAAAGATCTGATGGTTTTATAAGGGGCTTCTCCCTTTGCTTGACTGTCATTCTTCTCCTTCCTGCCACCAGGTGTAGAAGGACATGTTTCCTTCCTCTTCCGCCATGGCTGTGAGTTTTCAGAGGCCTCCATAGCCTTGTGAAACTGTGAGTCAGTTAAACCTCTTTCTTTATAAATTACCCAGTCTTGGGCAATTTTTTTATAGCATTGTGAGAATGGACTAATACAGTATATGACTTGCTTTGACTAATGAAACATGAAAGGAAGTGATATGTTTCTTTCTAGCTGAAGTCTTTTAGAGCAATACATGTTTCACTAAATTTTTTCCCTTTCTTTGGAACTCGTTGAAGTATGTGAGAATATAGAATTTCCACTAGCCAATGTCCCTGGTGGAGTAAATATTTCTAATGAACCACATTGAACACATTGAAGATGTAAACTGAGTGAGAAATAAAATAAACGTTTTTGAAATTACAGAGATTTCAGTGTTTTTTTTTTTTTTTTTTTTTTTTTTTTTTTTACAGAGTTTCTCTCTGTCACCCAGGTTGAAGTGCAGTGGCGCGATCTTGGCTCACTGCAACCTCTGCCTCCCAGGTTCAAGCGATTCTCCTACCTCAGCATTCCAAGTATCTGGGATTACGGGTACCCACCACTGCACCCAGTTAATTTTTGTATTTTTAGTAGAGACAGGGTTTCACTATGTTCACCAGGCTGGTCTCAAACTCCTGACCTCAGATGATCCACCTGCCTCGGCCTCCCAAAGTGCTGGGATTACAGCCCAATGTTGTTTTTTACTATAGTATAACCTGCACTGTCCTAATTTTTTTTTAGTTCATAAAGAATACTAAACTACAATAAGTGACTGCTATTCTAGGTTTTTATTATGTTAGTGCTCACTTATAGTAGCTTCAGTTTTTTTTTTTGTTTCCGGAGACTGGAATTATGGCATTATATGATTTTCAATGGAGAAGTAATTGGAAAGACTGAACACTACAGTAATTTCAAAGGCATACAATGTACTTAATGAGCATTTAAATCTAAGAAAATCAGTTGGAAAATAGCATATTTTATATTAGTAAATCTATATATTAGTGCTAATTAACTATTAGCTACACTTGACAAGAAATTACCAAGAAGATATAAGCCCAGGAAAAAAAATTGCTGTCATTATCTTGAAGGTAGATAAGAAAGAAAATAGATAAAGATTAGAAATTTGGGGATTTGTAGAGATGACAAGATATCTGCTTCTTAACCCCAAGCAGTAAAATGATAAAATGGTGAGATTCTCTGGCTAACAAAAATGGATTAGTCCTTAGCAACAAGGGAATACTTAAATCAAGGGAATGGTTAATACACTCATTTTGTTAAAACCTCTAAATCAACTAAGGTATCTGAGTGGAAAGGTCCAACTAAGAAGATGGTTCCAATAAATATTTTTAATTAGAAGAAATAGTTTAAGGAAAAGAGACTAAATTTCTAGTTTTTCCATTAAATCCTGAGATGGTGCAGAGACCTGCAATGAAGTTGAGAAACAAAAGTATCAAGGGGACAACAAAGCAGAGATATTAGAAAAATCTAACTAGTCTAGAAAATACTATACATAAAGTTATGGGATTTGCTGGATTCAACTATATAAGAAGTCTATTAAGTTTTTAAAAGGCTTGTACTGTAAAACCATGGGGTAGATTAAGGTTCTGCCAAGAACCAAGTAGGACAATAGACTAAGTAGCTCTTCTCAAGGAACATAGTATGAGTTAATTGAATAATATTTTTCACCCTACAGAAGGGAGTCCTTGAATGATTTTCCAGAGGCATTTCAGAATGTTACAGCAAGTGGCTATTGGAACACCTGCTAGATTGGCTAGATTTCCCATTGTTCCATTTTCCAAGTTAAAGTCTTTATTATAGCTATATGGTCTCTGTACCTCCATTGTATACTGGGTGCATGGGGAACAGTTATTTGGTCTTTGATTTCAGATCAAGGAACATGAATGTTTGATCCCTTCCTCATACCATGCACAAAAGTAACTTCAATGTGGAATAAATATCCAAACTTTGACAGTAATCCTATTCATATTGACATTTACATTTTTGTGTGTATGTCCTAGATTCTCAAATTAGAACTCAGGAAGTCTTAAATGAAACATTTTT
Organism: Theropithecus gelada; assembly: GCF_003255815.1. Taxonomy (NCBI): domain Eukaryota; kingdom Metazoa; phylum Chordata; class Mammalia; order Primates; family Cercopithecidae; genus Theropithecus; species Theropithecus gelada. The sequence goes on along the minus strand of NC_037675.1, from coordinate 45,584,805 downwards.
ATAGTAGGGACCAAAAAGATGAATAATTGATTGCTAGGATTAATGATGGTGGCTTACAGCAGTGGCACGAGTGATGTTGTACAGGAAAATAATTTGTTCCTGAAGTTAATCTTAACTCTGTAAAGTGCCCAAACTCATCAATCATTGTTTAAATTCACCATCTAACTATTAGATGTGTGAAAAAGGAAGTTTCCCTGGATATTGCATTATTAATTTCAAGTATAGTAAAAGGGGATGTGATACATTTTGAAATATTTAATGCTAAACAACAGGAAGATCTGATTGGGTAGATGATTGAATTTATGCTTCATATATTCCCACACCAGAGGATAAATTAATATAGGAAAATGTTTAGACAGAAAACTTAGGCCGGGCGCGGTGGCTCAAGCCTGTAATCCCAGCACTTTGGAAGGCTGAGACGGGCGGATCACGAAGTCAGGAGATCGAGACCATCCTGGCTAACACGGTGAAACCCCGTCTCTACTAAAAAATACAAAAAAATAGCCGGGCGAGGTGGCGGGCGCCTGTAGTCTCAGCGACTCAGGAGGCTGAGGCAGGAGAATGGCGTAAACCCGGGAGGCGGAGCTTGCAGTGAGCTGAGATCTGGCCACTGCACTCCAGCCTGGGCGACAGAGGGAGACTCCGTCTCAAAAAAAAAAAAAAAAGAAAAAAAAAAAAAAGAAAACTTAAACCTAATATAGTTTTACAGAAGCCATACAGAAAAAAAGCAAACTTGTAAACACTGTGGTAATGACTCACACACAGATTCAGCTTTAGAATACAAACAGCTGCTTTTGGAAAAATCAGCCTTGAAGAGAAATATGCTTTGATTGCCTAAGGCTGAATTATCTGGCTTCAAAGCACACAGGAAAAAAAAAAAGTAACATTTTCTAGCATAACTTTCAGCATCTTAATCTGGCGCTGAGGCTTGAATAAATGTCATTCAATTCTCTGTTAGGGGTTATGGTAGAGTTTAACAGAAACATGTTTAGATTAGATAAGCCAAAGGGCAAGAGCATAGAGTATGCTGAAAAAGAACAGCTTATGCTGAAAATCTTTGCAAAGTGGGATGAAGGTAAGACATTTTGAAAGCTTAAACCTTTCTAAGGTTGTTATACTATCATTTTTACTTTGAGGATTCAAGGAAGTTTAATCTCATTTTTTTTTTTAAATGAGTGGATAGTTGGCATTTAAATATATGATCAAGTTCACATAACAACTCACATTCTCCCTTTTAATTCCCATTTATCTATACTGTTATCTGCTTTCCCCTCTATCATCAATTATTCTCTTCCTACTGGGAAATTCCCATTGCCGTACAAGTATGCTATCATATTTCTCAACATATATTTCACAAACACTTTCAGCCACTTCCTCTTTTCTTTGCTGACTTTTATGGCAAAATTCCTCAAAATGCCTGTATTCACTATTAACACTCTCCTTAATCCATCTAGGTTTTCATGTCTATCCCTGCACAAAAAAAACACTGGTTTCAAGATTATCAGTAGTTTCCATGTGGCTAAATCTAATGGTGTATCTTAAACTTCATGTAACTGGACATAAGTAACATTCGACATCACTAACTGACATAATTGACATAAATCAGTTTCTTGCAACCATTTCTTCACCTGACCTCCAGAAAAACTCTTCTTTCTCCTCCTATGTCACTGGATTCTCTTTTAGTACTTGTTCTGGTTTGTCTTTATTGACCAGACCTCTAAGCACTAAAGAGACACAGGGCTCAGTCCTTGTACATCTTTTCTTTATCAGTAGGAGTTTTCTAATTGATCTCATCCAGTAATGTACATGTACATCTCATCCACATGTAGATGACTCTCAAATACATGTCCTTAGTATTAACTCTTCTCTGAACTTCAAACACATAAATTCAACTTGCAGTTGTATAGGCATCGCAAACTTAACATATCCAAAACAATCATTGATTTTTACTTTGAAACCCTCATTTATATTCATATCTAAAAATAGTAGCTGTATTCTAACAATTGTTTAGGCCAAAATTCTACAGTGACCCACAAATACTCAAAGGCCAGCATAAACTGTTGGTTTCATCCTTAAAATATGTCTAAGTCCTAACCATGTTATTGCATTTCCAATCTTTGCACACCCATACAAGCCATCATCCTCTCTCATGTGAATTACTGCAATACTAATTTTCCAACTTCCACTTTTCTTGATGTGTATTTTTGTTTCTTATGCTTGTGAGGCTCTCATCTCTTCTTCACATGAAAGAAAAGAAAATTCATTTAGCTCAGGTCTTCGTTTCTGTAAGGTCTTTGTCTATTATCTCATTATCAAAAAGATCTTACTCCCCAGTGTAAAGTAATATCTTATTTACTATTCCTTACATCACCTTAATTTGCTGAATTTTCATTGATAACATTTTTACTTCTTTAGATACTACCCATACATTTTTTTCATTCATTCGTTCATTCATTTGTTTTTTATTTGTCACTCTTCTCTGGGATATAGGCTCCATATGAGAGGGAATTCATAAGTTTTGTTCATTGTTGTGCCTAGAACACTCACTGGCAGATGATAGGTGCTCAATAAATATATGTTGAACATATCCCAATCTTATCCTAATTTCCAGTGACTTTTTAATAGCATCTAGTCAAATGAAATAATAGCTAAAATTTTATTTAACGACATTTGTTTTAACTCTAAATATCCTTTAAAAATCCAAGTGTAACAATCAACACCACTTATTCATAAACTCTGTGAAAGAGATATATTAATGTTTAATTCCCCAGGAACTAGTTTTTAAATCAGCTTTTCAATAAGTCACTACCTCTTAATTTTTGCTCTTATTTCTGTGATTACTATTACTTTTTTCCACCAGATTCTTTTTCATTTATCGATTACTTTCATTCTCTGCTTTCTTTTCTTTATTATTTTCCCTGGTAACAGCTTTATTAAGACACAATTTACATATCATAATTTGCTTATTTAAACTGTACAACTGAATGATTTTTAGTAAATTCACAGAGTTGTACAATCATAGCTACAATACATTTTAGAAAATTTTTATTACATTGAGGAAAAATCCCATGTCTTTAGCTCTCAGTTCCTCCCATCCCTTTCCCACACTAATGTACTTTCTGTGTCTATATATTTGTCTATTCTAGACATTTCATAGAAATTGAATCGCTCAATATGTGTCCTTTTGTTACTGGCTTTTTTCATTTAGCTTCAAGGTTCATCCATCATGCAGCATATATCAGTACTTCATTTATTTTTATTATTGCTGAATAATGTACCATTTTTCTGGTTATGCTATATTTTATTTATCCATTCATTAGTTCTGGGCATTTTTATTGTTTCCACTTTTTGGTTATTATAAGTAATGCAAATGTGAATATTCTTGTACAAGTTTTTGTATGGATATACATTTTTATTTCTCTTGGATATATAGATAGAAGTGGAAACTTGGGTCAAATGGTAATTCTATGTTCAATTATCTGAGAAATTGCCACAATTTTTTCCCAAGCTGCTGCACCATTGTACAGTCCCATCAACAATGCACAAAGGTTCCAACATGTCCACATCCTCACCAATACTTGTTATTATCTTTATTTTGTATTATATACATCTTAGTGAATGTGAAGTGATATCTCATTGTAGTTTTGATTTGCATTGCTCTGGTGGTTATTAATATTGAACATCCTTTTATGTGCTTTTTGGTAATTTACATATTTTATTGGGAGAAATGTCTATTCAGATTCTTTGCTCATTTACAATTGGGTATTTGTCTTTGTATTATTGATTTGTATGAGTTCTTTATGTATTCTCAATACAAATCTTTTATCAGACATATGATTTGTCAATATTTATTCCCCATTCTATGGTTTGCCTTTTCTCTTTCTCGATGCTGACATTTGCAGCACAAATGTATTCAATTTTGATAAAGCCCAGTTTATCTTTTTTGTTGCTGTATGTGCTTTCAGTGTCACATCTAATAAACCATTGTTTAATTCAAAATTGCAAAGATTTACACCTTTTTATTTTCTTTTAAGATTTTTATAGTTTTAGTCCTCTTTTAGGTCATCATTCCATATTGGGTTAATTTTTGTATATAGTGTGAGATAGGGTTCCAGCTTTTGCATGTGAATATTCAGTCATCCCAGTACCATTTGAAATGCCTATTTTTTCATCTTATTGACTTTTTATGGCATCTTTATTAAAAATTAATTAAAAAGAGAAAAAAATTAAAAATCAGAAATAGGAGACACCAAATAAGATATCAGATATCACAAAAACCAAATGAATTAAATTTGATTGTTAAAGGATAGAAATGCCCATATATATTATAGAAGTCCAAGTGTATGTGCACTACAAAGAGACTCAGCTAAAACAAATAACAAATAAATCCTGAAATAAAAAACTAACAAGCACATTTCAAATACTAACCAAAAGAAAGAAAAATGTGTAACATCCATATTATTTTTAGGAGACATAGATATTAAAGAGAAAGGCAATTGTTAAAAGTAAGAACTATTATGCAAGGACTACATGAAAATTTTAAATTTGAAGATATGAAAACAACAGCTATACATATGCATGTGTCTGTGTGAAAATGTATGTGTGTGTGCATTGTATACCTATCTCTATAAAGATATATGCATGTAGTATGTATATAAAATTTCAATTAGAAGAGAAACTTATAAATTCAACATCATATTGGAAGATGTAACAACTTTACTCTTTTCTCTGTAAAATAAAAATTAAATAAACTAATAGAATACAGAAGATACAATAATTAGTAAACTTGTTTTATTAGACCTTTGGTATCCAGAAAATAGAGTAAAATTATTTTTGGCAATTACAAAATTGCCCAAATACCAATCATAAAGAGTATCAAAAAATAGTAAAGAATTTGTAGTATAGAGAACATGATCTTGGACCACAATGAAATACAATAAAATATCAATCATGAAAAACTTAAAAAATAAAGGAAAATCTTAGGACATTTTAAAAAACTGAATAATTTGTTGAAAGAGAGATCATAAGGTTAATCAAAAAGTATTTGCGTTTGACTCTTGAACAATACAGGGGTTATGGATACTAAACTCCCAGGTAGTTGAAAATACATGTCTAAATTTAGACTCCCCCAAAACTCTTCTAATAGCCTACTGTTAACCAGAAGCTCTACTGAAATATGAACAGTTGACTAACACATATTTTATATGTTATATGTACTATATGCTGTATTATAATTATAAAGTCTACTGGGAAAAGGAGATGTTATTAAGAAAATTACAAGAAATAAAAACTATATTTAGTATTCATTAAGTGAAAATGGATCATTATAAAGGTCTTCATCCTCATCATCTGCACCTTGAATAGGCTGAGGAGGAAAAGGAAGAGGAGGGGTTGGTCTTGCTGTCTCAGGGATGGCAGAGATGAACGACATGGAGGAGGTGGAGTGGGAGACAGTGAAGTAAGGCACATGTGGTGTTACTTTTATTGAAAGAAATCCATGTAGTAGTGAGCCTGCACCATACAAAATCACCTTGTAAAACTGAGCTTCTATCAAATATGTCAAGAGGGTTTTGATGAAGAAGAAAAATGTGTGTACTAGTCTTAATAGACATTAAGAATTTTACAGTGCAAGGTAGAAAACTGAGATAATGTGACAGAATAGAGAGCATAATATATGGAACTTGGTATAACAAAGGGTTAAATAATTTGGAAATGAATATCCTATTCAAGAAAAGGAGCAGGGATGGGGACTGTGAATAGAAAAAGGATAAAGTTAGATCTGTATCTTATACTAAATATTTAAAGTCATAAATTTGAAAAGCTGAACGCTGACATTTTTAGTGAAAATTATCAGAGAATCATTTTAATATATCTGTTTTTATCAAGATAAGGAAGGATTTAAGACATAAAAGGCACAAAATAGATAGAATATATTTCATTAATTAAGTTCATTAACATTAAAATTCCCTATATAACCAAAGATACCCAAAACAAAGTTAAAAGACAAACCACAGATGTGGGTGAAATATTATTAAAGATTGAATCACAAAGGAAAACTATTTATAGGTGGTATAGTTCGGCTGTGTACCTACTCAAATCTCATCTTGAATTGTAGCTCCCATAATTCCCACATGTAATGGGAGGCACTCGGTAGGAGTTAATTGAATCATAGGGGCTGGTCTTTCCCGCACTGTTCTCGTGATAGTGAGTAAGTCTCATGAGACCTGATGGTTTTGTAAAGTGGGGGTCCCCTGCTCATGCTCTCTTTGCCTGCAGCCATGTAAGACATGACTTTGCTTCTCATTTACCTTCTGCCCTGATCGTGAGGCCTCCCTAACCATGTGGCACTGTGAGTCTAGTAAACTTCTTTTCCTTTATAAATTACCTAGTCCCAAGTAAGTCTTTATTAGCAGCATGAGCATGGACTAATACAGTAGGAATTTCCGCCATTGTGCAAAGATCACAAGCAAGCAAACCACAAGAGACAAAAATCAGGAATGCTCATACAAATACAATGAAAGGTATTTGTATTTATATTTGATAAAATTAAGTGTTACAAAAATGTGGAGACAGGACGCTTTCCTACAGCATCAGTAGAGTTTAAATTGCAATAATTATTTTAAAGAACAAGTTGGTAATAGCTAGATTTGCAAATCTTCATCTCAGTGACTCCACTTCTCTCTCTTTCTCTCTCTCTCTCTCTCTCTCTCACACACACACACACACACACACACACACACGAGTTCTGGCTCATGTTCACGTGAAAATATAGAGAATAATATTGCTGCATTTTAAAAGGAATGACACAGTGTATAACATGTTTTGATATATGTGTACATTGTGAAATGACTAAGTCACACCAATTGATATATGCATTACTTCATATACTTTTATTTTTTTGGTGTAAGAACACTTAAAACTAATCTGTTGGTAATTTTCAGTAATATAATATATGGTTATTAACTGTAGTCACCCTGTTGTACAATGGCTCTCTTGAACTTATTCCTCATATGTAATTGAAATTTTTTGTCTTTTGACCAACATCTCAGTTTGCTTTCCTCTCTCTTCTCCGTCCTCCTGAAACTCTGGTAATGACGATTTTTACTCTGCTTCTATGAGTTTGCCAATTTTAGGTTCCATATATAAGTGACATTATGAGGTATTTATCTTTCTGTGCTTGGCTTATTTAACACATTGTCTTCCAGGTTCATCCATATTGTTGCAAATGATAGGATTTTCTTATTTTTAAGGCTGTATAGTATCCCATTTTTATAATGAATTTTAAAATTCACTCTTTTGTTGATAGACACTTAGGTTGATTCCATATCTTGGCTATTATAAATAATACTACAATCAACATGGGCATGCAGATATGATTTTGAGATAGTGACTTCATTTCCTTTGGATATATACATAGCAGTGAGATTGCTGGATCATATGGTAGTTCTGTTTTTGATGTTTTGGGATATGTCTATGCTGTTTTCCATAGTGGCTATATTAATTTACATTTCCATCAACAATGTACAATATTTCCCTTTTCTCCACATTCTGACCAGAACTTGGCATCTTTTATCTTTTTTGCTTATAGCCATTCTAACAGATCTGAGGTGGTTTTAATTTGCGTTTTTCTCATCATTAGTGATATTGATTTTTTTTCATATACCTGTTGGCCATTTGTATGTCTTCTTTTGTGAAATATTTATTCAGATTCTTTGTCCATTTTTTAATCAGATTATTTGTTTTCTTGCCATTGAGTAGCAGGAGATCTTTATGTATTTTTTATATTAACCCCTTATCAGATGTATAGTTTGCAAATATTTTCTTGAATTCTATAGGTTGTTTCTTCTATCAGCATTTTTTCATAGTAAAAAGTCACAAACAATATATGGGTAATAGGGCAGTGGAGAAATAAACAATTATTTTGTCATATAATTGGATACTATGGAGAAGTCAAAACAAATAAACTAGAAGTGGCCAGGTGCAGTGGCTCACACCTGTAATCCCAGCCCTTTTGGAGGCTGAGGCAGGTGGATCATGAGGTCAAGAGATTGAGACTATACTGGTCAACATGGTGAAACCCAGTCTCTACTAAAAATACAGAAATTAGCTAGGCATGGTGGAGTGCACTTGCAGTCTCAGCTACTTGGGAGGCTGAGGCAGGAGAATCACTTGAACCCGGGAGGTGGACGTAACAGTGAGCCGAGATCGTGCCACTGCACTCCAGCCTGGTGACAGAGCGAGACTCCGTCTCCAAAAAATAAAAATAATAAAAAAAAAACTAGGAGTACAAATTTCAAAATGAAAATCCCAAGAATAATAATGCTTAACAGAAAAACACATTGCAGAATGACACACATAGTATAATTAAAGTACACTTGAAATAGGTATATATTAAATAACTATAATATGTAGTACATATTGATACAAACATATCTGTATTGATTTGCATGAAAGACAATAACTTCGGGTATTGCCTACCCCTTGCTTAAATGGGAAAGAGAATGGGATGGATGATGGCTTTTGTATGCATCTTTTAAATTGTACTCTTAGAAAACAATATAAACCAGAAGCAAACAAGGCAAGATATTAACATTTGCCAAATCTGGTTAGTAGGTGTGAGAATGTCTGCTACTTTTTATTCTTTACATTTTTATCTAAAATATTTTGTAATGAAAATAAACCTCTAATGGAAACTGAATTTTATGTTATCTGCTTATAAACCTCTATTATGTTGCTATCTTACAAATGCTGTTACTATATGGTTCCAGTATATATATTTTGAATTGTAGATCCAAGGTCCCAGTCCTTAAGATGTTTTCATAAGATCTTGTTGCTCTTGTATTTAGATATCAAATTTGGGGAAGAAAGCTATAATTTGTGAGTATTTATTGAACAGTGTTTGCAATGAGTTCAGGTATCATAGCCATTTCCTAGGCAGGGCTGCAGAGCCTGTCTTTTGGGGTAGGCTTAAGGCAGGAGAGACTTGACTTTAAAAAAATCAGGGATGCTGGAGTTCATACCAGTTAAAGACATTGATAGCTACCAGACTCTTCTAGACTTCTATAGGGTTGGAGCATAACTACTTCCCCAAGAAACAAATACCATCTATTGCAAAATTTAAAAAATACGGTGTCTGCCATTCCTTTCCTTAATTACAACGGTCACATGTTTCAATTGGCATCCTTCAATTTGATCTTTAGTTTTGATTTGTTTTCACTTTTTCCCAATCATTCTTGATTCATTCTTTGTTTAGTCAAAATCCAGTTGGCATTAGGGCTTAAAATTTTGTAATTGTGTAATCTTGGAATTTTTAATAGCTTGAATACTTGGAAATTGCATATTTTGCTCTGGTTATTTAACTTTTGGTTATGTACCTTTAAGTAATATTTACTTTTTCAAGCCTTTTTCAATTTATTTCTAACAAAAATAAGAAAACAATAAGTATACCTCTCTGAGACTACCAAATGTGAAAGGAAACAAAAATGTGTTTTATTTACCTATAAAGTTGTTTGTCCACTTAAAATATTTATATATGATATGTCAGTTCATTCACTTAAGCTGATTCACCTCAGTGAATAATTTAGCAAATTTATGATTCATTTATCTTTCTTACATTGCATAAATATAATGATAGATGTGTGCAGGTATTAAATATGCCATTTCAATTTAGTTTACTGGCTCACGGTGGATTTTCAATGCCTCCCCAAACAAATAAGTGTACCTTTCCGGTGACAGGAGTCTTTACCATGTTTCTCATTATAAGAAGTAGTTTAAAAATATATCTGTAATATGACGAATTGTCTACTTTTTAATATTTAGAACATTAAAATATATTTTATTAAACTCTTGTCATACTTTAATTTGAATGGCATCACAATGTTTCTCCTGTTTTGATCCCTCATATTTAGAGTATTAGTTTTGTGATATGAACAGGCTATGAATTCTTGCTGGCAACAAAACTGAAATTTTTAAGTCAATATTCAAACTTCAAGACTCTTCAAGTCATTATGGCATAACTTTTCTTTATTCCTAGTTTTATATGGTGATGGACTTAATTTAATTTAATTTCTAGACCTGGCAGAGAGACAGCAGGGAGACTTGTGCCATGAGTTACTCACCCTATGAAGATAACAAATGGCTCATTAAGTATAGCGTATTTAATTATAGAATCATAGAATGGAAGAGATTTTTGAGGGCTTCTAGTTTAACCTTTCTTCCAATCCAGAAACTTTTGTCAACATGCCAGATGGATAGTTATTTAGCCTCTGATTAAATTTGTGCAGTGTTGAAGATTCCACAGCTTTTCAGGGAAACCCATTACATTTGGGACCTGAAGAATTATTAGAAAATTCTTGCTCACTATCTAGTACATGCTCCTTTAAAATCCTATTTGCCCCTGTTACACAGCACAGTATACATTAGCTTCTCCTTCTACTTGACAGTCTTTCAGATATTTTAGTCTGCTGTTATGCATTTTTAAATAATCTGTTCCCCAAATTAAGTAGAGATGATTTAATATTCCAAGTTAAGTATTAAAATCAGCTTGTGAAAATAATATATGTGATTAAATAATGATGAAATAGAAATAGAATCATAAGAAAAAATATTATAAAATCAGTCCAACAAAGGGAAGGCCATAAACAGAAAATTTAGAGTCATGGTGGTTTTTAAGGTCGATCTTTAATTTGGATTCTGCATTTCCTAGTAATCAAAGTGAAAACAAGTAATATGGTTGCTTACAAAAAGATTATCAGTGTAACCAAAGGTTTTTCATTGACATAAGTTCTGAAAGAATATATTATAGCTCAGAGTATTTTAATGACCAATGTCTTCAATAAATATGCCTTTGGTGAAGAATATAATATAACTCACAGTATTTTAATGACCAATGTCCTCAATAAATATGCCTTTGGTGAAGTTGTCATTATTCCTTTGGTATTTGTAGAGCTTTCAACCTCTGACATACTTACGGGAAAAAACTGGACTGTGTCATTCAATTCCATATGTATTAGAAAAAATGGATAGTGGACCACTCATTTAATGAATCTTGGCAGGCAGCTGATGTGTATCACTTCTTTTTTTTTTTTTTTCATATACGTGCTGCCAAAATGAGCATGATATGTCTCACAATGTAAGCTACAAAGATGTTGCAATTCCCCAGGATAAGCCATGTCAGGAAATGGTCTTGGTCATCTTTGAAAGACTCACCAGGGAGTTATCAGCTAGGAGATGTCTTTCCTTTTCATACAAGTGGTAATAATAGAATTCCTGCTGCTTGCCACAGGATATATATCTTCATTAGATAGCACTGAATACATGTTGTACTTCAGACACCTCAATGCTTTCGTAAGGATTAAAGTGCTAATTCCAAAGTTTCATTCTAGTTCTATCAAATTATAAATTTTTTTTTCTCAGTTCATTTTTATCCCAACTATAAGGTCATAAAAATAAAATATCCCAACTATAAGGTCATAAAAATAAAATAAAATAAAAATTGAGTGACATAAACGGTGTAACAGGGTGTACAGGATCACGCCTGTAATCCCAGCACTTTGGGAGGCCAAGGCGGGCAGATCACGAAGTCAGGAGATAAAGACCATCCTGGTCAACATGGTGGAACCCTGTCTCTACTAAAAATACAAAAATTAGATGAGCTTGGCAGTGCATGCCTGTAGTCCCAGCTGCTCGGGAGGCTGAGGCAAGATAATTGCTTGAACCCAGGAGGCGGAGGTTGCAGTGAGCCGAGATTGTGCCACTGCACTCCAGCCTGGGTGACAGAGCGAGACTCCATCTCAAAAAAAAAAAAAAAGAAAAGAAAAAAAGTCATTTGAAAGTGACAAAAGTAACTTTAAAGATATTGGTTAAGGCAAAAGTCATAATTTCTGCATCAATATGTTTATTAGAGTATTTTTGTCATAACATAGCTGGTTTTGATTGATGGATAATACAATCATTTCACACAACTTGACTGTGCGTCACTAGTAATTGCTACTAATAGGCATCATTTCTAAAGGTGAATTATATTCTCTATAACAATAGCTGTTTATTAGGTACCTATTTAAGCTATACTGCCTCTTGTGTTCTCTAGTCTTAGAAATACTAAAATAAGGTTGGGCATAGTTGCTCATGCCTGTAATCCTAGCACTTTGGGAGGCTGAGATGAGTGGATTGCAAGGTCAGGAGTTCAAGACCAGCCTGGCCAACATGGTGAAACCCCATCTCTAACTAAAAATACAAAAATTAGTCAGACATGGTGATGGGTGCCTATAATCCCAACTACTCGTGGGGCTGAGGCAGGAGAATCACTTGAACCCAGGAGGCGGAGGTTGCATGCAGTGAACCGAGGTCACGCCATTGCACTCCATCCTGGGTGACACAGTGAGACCCCATCTCAAAAAAAGAAAAGAAAGGAAAAGAAAAGAAAACAAATACTAGAATGAAAATCATTTGTCAGAAAACCCTGTTTGGTCTAAAGTGTGTTGGAGATCTCAAAATAGCATTGCATGAAGTAGAACAAAAAGATAAGATACTCTCAACAGCCAAATATCATTATATAAAGAATATTAAATAACAAATCACTGCCTTTATTATTGAAAAAATGTAAATAATTCATTAGAAATAACTATACTAATTGGAAATTCAGTTTGAGGTTTCCAAGTAGACATTGCCATTCTCCTCTCTGTACTCATATAGCTGGCATAAACTCATGCAAAAGGAATGATGTGAAAACTTCATGGTTAATGCCTCAATAGAGACAAATTAGGACATTTAGCCACCAAAAGAAATTGTTTCCTTTGAATTATCTGGTTTGACTTTAATTTTTAGCTGTCTCCTTTCATCTGGTCTTTACACAAGCCTTTTCTTCAGGCTAAAGATAATGAGCTCTGACTGTGTTTTTCGATATCTTTGCATAAAAAATGAAACAAGTGCTGAAAGACAGTTGCTCATGTTTGCAGAGTTTAGTGTTATGCATCTGATATTTAGTTTTGCAGACGGAAGTGTATTCACGTGGGTACATTTATAAATTTTAGCTAGTCAAACAATTGTAAAATACTACAACTGCATAATATGAATTACTCATGCTAATGTTAAGTAATAACAGGATAGATTCTGTAGCCATGTTCTGTCACAGGAAGTTTTGCAGATGCTATTCAAGAAGAAATCTGGAGATCAGATGTTGGAAAGGAGGGTCAAACATTGTGGGAGTGTTTCTAATTATGAAATCCATAGCGTGGAGGGGGTAAACAGGTAGACTATGGGCAGAGTTCGAAATTCTTTACATTGGCTTCTTCCCTTCTGGAATTCCCACTGTGAACAGAATATATGTCCTCAGGTCCCAAAGTGGGGTCCCCCAGGTACTGATGTCTTGGAAGCCTTGTGACGAGATGTCTAAACATCTTGGTGCAATGCACAGATTCTAGGAGGTGAAATGCAGTTAGAAATGTGCAGTTTTTATATCTGGCAAAAAAAATATTAAGTGGTGTGAAAATCACATCTCTAGAGCAATACAAGGTTTTGGGTTTTGATACATAAGAAAGGAAAATGGAATGAATTCCCTTTACAATATGTCTTTTTAAAGTTTTATTTACTTCTCCTAGTGTCCTTTGCTTCAAATAATGAATGCTGTGAACAGGCAGTGAATTAGATGCTTTTAAGAAGAAACACATAGTGCACAAGAGCACAATCAAAGCTGTGATAGGTAAGTTCAGATCTGTCTAGTGCTCTTGGTTTATTGGTCCTTCAGGGACTGCCTGGAAAGTACCAGAGGAAAGATAGTTTTAGGCTATAGGCAGTTGAAGTGCTATAGTGAGATCACTTATTAATCTTTAAACAGTACTGTCTGCTACTATGTGTGTGTTTTAGAGTCCAATTTATCTTACTTTCTTCTGCTGGTATAGGATATGAGGTCACATTCATAAATACAATCAAACGGCACCATAACAAAAGGTGAAAAAAAGCCACTAGAAGTACTAAATCTTTGGCCAATTGCATAGCTGTAAATTAAACTGAAGTCCATTATTAAGCTAATAAACTCTGTGTGTGTGTGTGTGTGTGTGTGTGTGTGTGGCAGTCTGTGTGCTTGTGTGGTGTTGTGCTATCCTGCATGAGAGCAAACCCTTCCTTGTATGATTTGAAAACAATATATGCAAAAGTCATTAGTCTGACTATGGGCAAGAGCAAATTTTCTTTGCTTTAATTTTTTTCTGGTTCATTAAAATGTCATCGTGAAGAAATATAGGTTTCTAGCTGGGTTTTACCATCTATGTGATTATGCTATGTTATCTCAAGTTTTTTCATATTCTGAAGGAAAGAATAAAGCAATTGGAACTCAAAATTAGATGCATAGACTACTTGGGCAAGTATTTGAGGTATACATATAGAATTTGTGTGTGTGTGTACTTGTGCATATTTATGAGTAATTGTGCGTCTAGTGTGAGGAGACATGATGGAATGCTGTTCTAATTTTTCTGTATATTTGTTTTCTTTCCAGTAACATGGAACTTCTAGAAAGGAGTGTGAGAGAAGAGCGCTCAGATTTAAAAGAAGTGCTTAGCAGATGTGTCTGTATATGGCAAGTGAAGAACTTACCAAAGGGGTATAAAAGCAAAATGCTACTAACCTTATTGGATGTGAATAATTCGGTTATTAAGGCATTCCCCACACAGTGAAGAATGTAGTACCTATATTTAATGACATCATTTATTTGTGATCATTTATTGAGAGATCTGTTGGGTGGTAAGTTTAGCAATATACATGGTGTGAGAGGTCATGAGATGCAAAGTTCAAGGAAAGCAAATTACATACAGATTACTAAACATTTCTATTCACATTTAGAGATGATGCCATCAGCTATATCTATGGAAAACAAATGCTTACATATTGAAGTGTAATAAATGAGGGAGAAATGTGAAGAAGTATCAGCATTCATACCCAAGCCATTAATTACACTATACTATAGGAAATCACATGAAATGAAGTGAAGGTACCAATACATGACATTAGTAACATTTTTAATTCCTTGGGAAGTTAGTACCATTCACTACAGCCTTTAAGTGGAAATCACACCTGATTTTAGAAACTATATTGCTAAATTTTTCCAGCATGAGAACATGGGACATAAGCATGCATTTCTTTTCTCAGTATTTTGAAATGCCACACAATTCCAACTTTACAATGATACATACCTTTAAAGAGAAAAGTAGAAATTTGGTAGTTTCATGGTAAACTACTGCTGTCTATTTTATGCTCCTACTGTGCGTATTTCATCTCCATCTAGTACAGAGCAAAATTTTCCGTTATTTGGCCACCAAATCACACTGTGGCTCTAGGTACACTGTGAAATAATAGACTCAGTATTTCCAGCAGCAGAGACCTGAACGAAAGTCATAAACAGAACCATGCCCTTTAGATTGAAATCATCAGTCTTGTGAATGTATAGGTTGCTATCTGTAACTGACTAGCTTTTAATAATATTTAACTGTCATGAAAAGCTAATACAGTTTATGTTAACAATGTTATATGAATAACTGTTTTAGCTAATGATCCATTCATTTTTCCCATTAGTGGCAAGTTTGTGTGGACAGTCTGATTTTATTTAATCTTCTTTAATGGAACTCAGCTTATGGTTGCAACAAACCTTTTAAAAACAAATGTCTGATTACTTATCTCCTGGGTTTTGGCAGTGTTACCGATCACGTATAAACCATTTTAACTCTAATATCCTTTACCAATTAAAGAAAATGATAGCATCTATCAATTATAAATTGTGCATTGTATTTCTACAATGGCATGTTTAAAAACACACATATATTGGTATATTTGTTCATAATTCATAGATTATACTCCTAACTTTGCACATACTGAACATGTACTGTTTATTTCACAACTAAGTTTTTAGCTGAAAGTCCATTTTTAGCTGCTGAGAGATAGAATGCCATATGTTGCTTTCTGCAGTATAACAATGTGATGCACCTTTGTAATGAAGTCTGGACTTCTTCCAAAAAGGAAAGTGATATAATCCTTCTGGTGAACTGTGAAATCCTACATTTGCACAGTGTCTTACCCAGCAGGAAATGAGCATTCCTCATGGACTGATTTCGTTAGAGGTCTGAGGGAAAGGGATATGTTGGGAGATTCAATGCCAACTTTAGCAGCAGGTTAATTGCTAGCTCTAAAATATTTCTGCAGTATTTTTTGTTTTGTTTTGTTTTATTTTCTTTTTTTGACTGGGGGAAAAATTTTCTAGCCACATACCCCAAAGCGATTCATACTTTACATTCCGTTGTTCTCAGTATTGACATACTTTTGTCGGCTTCTGTAAAGATTCCTTGAAGATTTAGTGGTGGCATTGGCAGTGTCTGTTTAATTCTACAAATCAGTAGTGCAAGTGACTTACTTGTGGTCACCATGGTTTTCATCACTTATCCTGTAATGACGGGAAAATTTGTGAACATAACAAACATTAGCTCTTTTAAAAAAGACATAAGTAATATGTCTTATATCTTTACATTTGGAAGAGTGTTTTTGTGGGATAGTAATTTTTAAAATATTTTCTGTAAAAAAATGGGAATAGCGTTGTGAATTATATCACCGCGCTTATCTAGATATTGCATATGTAGTAGAAATAATAAGGCATTGGTTTTGGATTTAAATGAACCAATAACTAATGATGTAAAACAAAAAGAAGCCACACACCTTTCACAGTGCAGGAGGCAGACTATTGATGGTATCACAGTACACCTTGCAAAGATGATGTTCCAGGGAATTTTTACCAGTATCCCTGGACACCGGTGTTTTCAGAAAAATGATGATAACTCTCCTTGGATATGTTTTCTTTTTTCTTTTTTTTTTTTTTTTTTTTGAGACAGAGTCTCGCTCTGCCGCTGGGGCTGTGGCTGGAGTGCAGTGGCCAGATCTCAGCTCGCTGCAAGCTCTGCCTCCCGGGTTTACGCCATTCTCCTGCCTCAGCCTCCCGAGTAGCTGGGACTACAGGCGCCCGCCACCTCGCCCGGCTAGTTTTTGTATTTTTAGTAGAGACGGGGTTTCACTGTGTTAGCCAGGATGGTCTCGATCTCCTGACCTCGTGATCCGCCCGTCTCAGCCTCCCAAAGTGCTGGGATTACAGGCTTGAGCCACTGCGCCTGGCCTCTTGGATATGTTTTCTTTCAAACCTTGATCACAGTGTTGAGCAGCAACTAATAAATGTGGGTCTAAAGCTTCTTATGGTTTTTTAAGGACTATAGTCTATGGTGATGAAAGATTACTAATCCCTCTGTGAATTATATATGTTGAGTAGTGAATATATTTGTTTATTATTTTCCCTCTGTTTTTTTTTATACCATTCACTTTTATATCATGTTATATTCGTGTAGAACTTCATTGCTGACAAGGTTGTTAACAAATGTTATTTTATGTTACCCTTTAAAAACCCTCAGGTAACACTATGATTCCATATTTATTAAAGAAATTATGTTTTCCGGTTTTATACAACTTTCCTAAATCTACGTAATTTATCATATTAGAAAGAGCTACTGTTTCTTCCATGCTCACTTTTGTTTTCATATATTATTAAACCCTTATAACATTATGAGGCTATTATTTTTAGCAGAAGGAGCATGTGAGTTACAGAGAGGTTAAAGAACTTGAAATAGTCTCTTAACTGAGCTGTCTTTCATTAATTCTTCTTTCCTCCAGTCTTGCTCAATAAAGAGTTGTTGAGTCACTTTTCTATAATGCCACTAGAATGGCATAATATACTTTCCGTGAACATTTACTGCTTGTTGATGCTGCCTGAAAATAGTACAAATTTCCTACCCTGGTGTTTAAGACCCGAGATAAAGTTATCCTAAATTACAATTAAAAGCTTATGCCAGATTTTCCAGTACTCCAATATATCTAATTTGAACTCTCCACCATATATCTTCAAATTTTCCAACATGAATTTTTACTTATGCCAGTAACTTTATCTAAAAAAATCTTTCTCAAATCTGCCTGTCAGCATTTGAACTTATTTCTAATATATGGTTCATGAAATGTCTAATATATGGTTCATAAAAACCATATGAAAGGTTCATATGGTTTTTAATCCATCAAGCAAATATGATAATTTCCTTGAATGAATTCCCATAGTTATTTGTACTTTCTCAACCATGCTTTGCAGCTTTCACCTCATCTTTTAATTTTTTTCTTCTCCTTTGTTGACATATAAAATGCTATACATGATTAATGCATGCAACTTGATGATTTAGAGATAAGTATCCAACCACAAAACCATCATCATCACAATCTATGCCATAAACCTATCCATCACCTCCAAAAGTTTCTTCCCATTCTCCTATTATTATCATTTTGCAATAAAAACACTTAATATAAGATCTACCGACTTAGCAAAACTTTAAGTATACACTATTATATTGTTAACTATAGTTAGTGTGTGTGTATATACGTATTATATATGTATACACTATATCTATGTAGTATAGTAGACCTCTAGGACTTACTTATCTTGTTTAACAGAAACTTTGTACCCTTTACTAAAATCTCTTTATTTTTTTCTCCCCCAAGCCTCTGGAAACCACCATTCCAATGTTTTATTTTTTGTTATTGAGAAATTTCAAAACCAAAGCCTTATAGTATCTTGTTAGGAAATGCAGGCATTTTTACATTCTGGTCCATAATGTTAGTATTTATATATTATCTAGTATGTGGATCGAACACATATAGTCACATCAAGTATAATACTATATCAACAATTGACAAATTCATATTTTTATTAAAGTCAGATAATACTGTATTTTTGTGAAAGTATAGTTTCTAATTTAATGTCATCCTCCTCCACAGTAAAAATTTAACAAGAACACAAATACAATAGAATTGAAGTGGAATTATCACTTTGCTTTTTGTTTAAAAGAATGTGATATCCTCCCATGTTGATCTTACATCTACTTTGTTTTGTCGTTTTCGTATTTTGCCAGTTTGAATTTATCCTTATAAAATGCGACCCCAGTGATTTTTTAGAAAACAGTAAAATAGCTTAGAACAGAGGGTAAAGTGGAAAGCAGTTTTATTTGATAACTACCCTCCCCACAAAATATACACACACACACACACACACACACACACACTCCAAGACTAACATAGTGAACTGGTTCAAATTTGTACATCATTGTCTTGCTCAGGGTCAGGTTCCAGCCCCAGCTGAGGGCCGAGGAGACTGGGTAAACCTGGGGCAGGGAGCTGGAAGAACATTCAAGAAACAGCAGGTAAATGAAACATGGCTCTATTTAGCAGCTCCTTCACAGTGTCAGTGTAACATTTATACACCACACAAACAATAGTGGCTGACAGCCAGGTGGTAAGCTTCCCTATGTTATGGCTTCCTGGCTGTGATTACATAAGACACGTAACTGTGCGCGTGCGCCACAATCTTGCTGAGTCATTCAGGCTGTTTGCCTCGGCCTATGCCTACTGTCCTCTGCCTGCTTAGATGCAGCACAGCCATGTTCTTTACAATCATTTTGTTTGCTTCTTGAGTTGGCTATCCTATCCTGTGTGAATGGAATTTATGACAGTCTGAAAAGTATATCTTGGTAGAGTTTAGGATTCCATTTACTTTATGGGTACTATTGGGAAGCAGTAAATACATCAATATAACTTTCAAAGTTATGTGGATTACTTCCCTCTAGAGCCTAGGTAAGTTTTCATCCCAGCTTGTGATACAGTATTGATATTCTGGGTGTGAAATAGCTATAAGTCTTAAAATTAAAGATAAAAAGACTGTCATAATTTAAAATGGCTGAATATCTGTATCATATGTTGGAATTTAATGTGATTGGATTTGAAACACTACACCTTTCTGAAGGCATCTTTAGCTAAACATCGGCTCTGTGTTAGATGTCCATGTGAAAAGCAATGCGGAATAAAGTCCATTTCATGGAACTCTTCAAAAAGTTACCTATTTAGTTAGGACAACTCTCTGTAGATTGGTGCTCAAAGGGGAATGTAGCGATTTTGGAGGTCCTGTAGCTGCTTCTTTGCCGATTCAATTTATACCTTAAACTACATCTTCTAAATTTATCACTTTAAAAATTTTATTTAAATGTCTTCTCACAAATTCTATTTGTAATTTATTTTTTGTTGTATGAAGTAGTCTTGTTACCTTTAATAACATACCATGCTTTAATTACAGATCTCAATATGTGATGATAATGCCTAAGTCTTCATCCTACTAGGGAAAAAGGAGGCTTCTGAAATGGCACTTGATCAAATTAAAGGTATTCCCTTGAATTTAATTCTTAGGACTCAATATTCATATATTATAACTCTTATAATGAAAGCAGATGACATTTGCTGAAACAACATAGTAATTAGAGCTGATAGTACAAATTTGAACTGACCCATATGATAGAGATGCTGCTTCTCCTTGTAGTTTGCTTTAATAAACCTTTCTGTTGACAGTGCATTGGAAAGCTCAACTCAGCCATGTGATACTGTCCGCAGTGAGGAGGGCCTTTTCTCTCTAGCACTGCTAACAGCCCCGGAAGACAACCACAGCAGTTACCTGGAGTGAAAATCAGATTGTAAAATAAAATGAAGTGCACTTGTCATTAATACTTATTAAATGAAAAGATTTACAACAAAAGATAGAGTTGTTCCTCAGTATCCCTGGGAGATTGGTCCTTGGACATCTCTAGATCAGTGTAAGGTGGGGATTTTTCCACAGTCCTTACAGAAAAACCAAGTAGTATGGTTAATATGTCCTTAATAATATTCCTATAATAACTACAACAAAAATAACTTTTCTACCATGGTCTTTGATGGTAGGCTTTAAACTCATGGGTGATGCCAAAGAGCATTTTTAGCAAAAATTTATTTTTTAAAGGAGACACAATACATTGGGTTCCTAAGCAAATAGTTTTGGCTTTACACAAAATAAAATTTAGAACAGGTAAGAACATTTATATTTATTTCTGCAGGATAGCCTTCATAAATAGTATTTTTTTCATAGTTGGATATTGATAAAGGTTGGGGAGAAATGTTGGTTCATTCTGCATAATTTTCAAGTACTGATATTATTTGTTGCTGCTTAAATACAGTTACACATGCTTTGACAATAATCTTGACAAAGATTATAGATACGTTAGGAAAATTATGGAACTTAATCAGCACATGTATCTGAATAGAAAGACAAGGAATGATTTTAGTGCAACTCTAAAATCTTTTGCATAAAATTCGTCTGGTTCTATTTGAATACATGAAAAAGTGGACAATCTGTTCCAGAATATTTTGCCAGTGATTTCAGATATAACTCTTGTATCTGGAAATGATTTTGTCCCATTTGGCTCCACTAATTGCCCATCATGTTTATAGAAATGTTTTCTTGGTTCTATTTTTAATAAATGCAGAGGGACTTTATGAAAGCACATAACAAAATGTTTATTCTAGATTAATGAACACTTTATTCAGCTTTATTGAGGTATAACTGGCAAATTGTATTTAAGGAGTACAATGTGATGTTTAGCATATGTATACATTGTGAATGATTTCCACTATCAAGCTAATTAACATATCCATTATCACATAGTTACCTTTTATGTAGTGAAAACATTGAAGATCTACTCACTTAACGTATTTCAATTATATAATACAGTATTATCAACTGTAATTACCATGCTGTACATTAGATATGTAGAAAATACTGATCCTGCATAACTGAAACCTTATACACTTTGACCAACATCTCTCTATTTCCTTTCTTTCAAAACCTTGGCAATCACCATTCTACTCTCTGCTTCTAGGAGATTGACTTTTTTAGATTCCACTTATAAGTGAGAGCATGGTGTATTTGTCTTTCTGTGCCTGGCGTATTTCACTTAGAATAAGTGATCATGTCAGATATAGATGTTTATTGCTTTAACTTTCTTCTTAGAACTGCTTTTTCTGTATTTCAAAAGCTTTGGTATGTTGTGTTTCTATTTTCTTTTGTCTCAAGATATTTTTTTAAATTTCCCTTTTGATTTCTTCTTTAACGCATCAGTTATTCAGAAGTATGTTGTTTAATTTTCATGTATTGATAACTTTGCCAATTTTCCTCCTGCCATAGATTTCTAATTTCATCAAATTGTGGTTAGAAAAGATACTTGATATGATTTTAATCCTCTTAAATTTATTTTGTGGTCTGACTATCTATTCTGGAGAACATTCCATGTGTACTCGAATGTGTATTTGTTGCTTTTGGGGGAAGCATTTTGTGTATGACTGTTGGCTCCATTTGGTCTATAGCATTGCTTGATTTCACTGTTTTCTTGCTGAATTTCTGTCTGGATGATTTCTTTATTGTTACTAAAGGGGTACTGAAAGTTTCATATTATTATTTTATTACTGTCTATTTCTCCCTTCAGTTCTGTTAATACTTGCCTTACATATATTGGTGCTCCAACAGTGGGTGTACACATATTTACAACTGTTACATCCTCCTGATGAAATGACCCCCTTATGATTACGTAATGACCTTCTTTGTCTCATGAGAGTTTTGACTTAAAGTTTACTTTGGCTTATATAAGTATAGACCCCGCCTGATCTCTTTTGGTTACCATGTAGGTGGAATACTTTTTTTTATTCCTTCACTTTCAGTCCATGTGTGTTTTTCAAACTAATGTGAGTTTCTTACGGGCAGCATATGCTGGGTCTTGTTTTGTATCAATTCAGCTATTATTTCTTTCCAATAGAGGATTTAATCCATTTGTATTTAAAGTAATTATGGAGATGTAAAGACTTACTGCGGCCATTTTGCTAATTGTTTTCTTACTGTTTTGAAGTTTCTTCTTTTTTTTTGTTCCTCTCTTGCTGTATTCCTTTGTAATTTGATGATTTTTTAAAATAGAGGTATGCTTTGATTCTTTATCTCTTTTGTGTATCTACTACAAGTTTTATCCTTTGTGATTATTATGAGGTTTACATGAAGTATCTTATAGTTATAACATTTATTTTAAGCTGATAATAACTTAATGTTGATTGTGTACAAAACACTACAGTTTAACTTATTCCACACACATTTTGTTATTGATGTCACAATCTACATCTTTTTACATTGTGCATCTATTAACAAATTATCACAGATATAGTTGTTTTTAATACTTTGGTCTTTTTACTGTTATGCTAGAGTTAAAATTGACTTATGCACCACCATTACAGTGTTAGTGTGTTCTGAATTTGAGTATATTCTTTTCTTTACAGTGACTTTTATACTTTCATATGTTTTCCTATGTTTAGTTAACATCCCTTCATTTCAACTTGAATAACTTCCTTTAGCGTTTTCTGTAGCATAAGTCTAGTGGTGATGAATTCCTAAGCTTTTGTTTGGGAATATCTGAATCTCTACTTCATTTCTGAAAAACAGTTTTGGCATGTATTGTATTCTTTGTTGGCAGCATTTTTTGCTTTCAGCACTTTGGCTATATTGTACTAATATGTCTTAGCCTACCAGGTTTTGACTGATAAATCCATTTATTGTCCTAGGAGGGGTTCCCTTGTAAGTGATAATTCACTTTTCTTTTGCTGCTTTCAAAATTCCTTATATTTTTTCTTTTGAGAATTTAATTATTATATTTTGGAAAAGATCTCTTTGTGCTAGATCTATTTGAATCTATTTGGAAAACCTGAATATTCATTTTCCTTTCCAGATTTGGAAAGTTTTCTGTCATTGTTTCTTTAAATAAGTTTTCTGCTTTTGTCTCTTTCTGCTCCTTCTTAAACTTTCATAATGCATATAATGCTTCTCTTGATGGTGTTTCCTAAGTCCTATAGGGTTTCTTCACTCTTTTCCTTGTGTTTTCTATTCGATCCTCTGACTATATAATTTTAAATATCTTGTGTTCAAGCTCACTGAGTCTTTTTTCTGCTTGATTAAGTCTACTGTTGAATCACTCTATTGAATTTTTTAGTTGGTCTTTGTATTCTTCAACTCCACAATTTTCATTTAATTCTTTCTTATGGTATCTATCTCATTGGTAAGCTGCACATTTTGTTTATGTGAACATAAACAAATTTTGATTTTATTGTCTGTCTTCTTATATTGGTCATTATCTTCTTTAAGATAATCATTTGAAATTTTTTGGCAGGCAGTTCATAGATCTCCATTTCTGTAGGGCTGGTTACTAGTGCTTTATTTCATTTATTTAGTGGTGTCGTGTTTCCATGATTGCTCATGTCCTTTCCCTTGTGGCCTTGTGTTGCACATTTGCCTAAGTAGACACGTCTTCCATTATTTACAGAATGGCCTTGGCAGGGAAAACCCTCATTAGTCAGCCCTTCTAGAGGAACCAGGGCAGGCTTATTGATGCAGGATGCCTAGTGCCTGGGTCAGTGAGTGGGTATGCCTAGTGCTTGTATTTGAAAGGATGATCCTGGTACCTGCGTTCATTGGAACGATACTGGAGCTTGGATCCATGTTGGTGGGCCTGGCACCTGGTTACATAGATGCAAGCCTGAAGCTTCAGTCCATGGGTATCGGCCTGGATCCCGGGTTCTTGGGAGCCAGCCTGTAGACTAGGTCCATGAATATGAACCTGGTATCTGGTGCTGTAAGGGCTGGCCTGGAGTTTGATCTGGCCTGGAATGGGCCCAAAGCTTAGGTCTGAAGGGGCAAGCTGAATTCTGGTGTCCTAAAGATGGTCTGGCACTGGGTCAGGCTTAGAGCCTGGGACTGCAAAAACTGGGCTGGCATTGGCATCAGCCTGAGGCATGGGTCCTCAGGGGTAGGCTGGAATCTGGTCCTACAGGCGCCAGCCTGGAGCCTTGGGCCATGGAGCAAGACCTGCACTTAATTGGGACTGAAGCCTAGAGCTGTGGGGGTTGAACTGGTGGCTGCAGCATGGGAATCAGTTGGCTCCAGAATTCACTGGGATGGGCCTGGTACTTGGGCAAAGTCAGGCACCCACTTTACTCTCCTTCCCCCACAAAAAGGGCATTTCTTTCTAAGTAGCATGGGCTTGGGGGTGGGGTGATGCCAACAATGTAAAACTATCCTTCCTACCTTCTTCAATGCATCTTTTCTTATTTCTGTGTTCCACTTGGATGCTATAATATCTCACTTGTATTCTTTAACTCTCATGAACTTATTTTTGCTTGCAGTAGTTCAAATTTGCTTCTGTGAGTGAATGAGTGCTGAAAACTCCTATTTCACCATCTTTCTAACACTCTCCTCCACTCTACTGAATAAACACACACACAAACATATATATAAATTTATGAAAATTTATTAAAAATAATGATCAAATTTTAGAGCATTTGACCGTAAGTCAGATTTAATTGTCAAGGCAATCCTAGTGTCTCAAACTTCATATCATGTGTAAATTTGAAAACATTTAGATCGCCATTCTCAATTTCTGAATAGATGTGTAGTTTATAGTTTCAAATCATTAAGGTAAAAAACTTCATAAATGAAGACAGACCCATTTCTGTTTTAGAGTACTCTAAATAAAGTGTTCTAGCTGTCTGTAATATTTCTGTTCACCCTGTTATCTATAAGGTATGAATATGCAAGTTCTATCTGAGTATCAGTAATTGGGAGTGAAGATTAAGTTTGACCCAGAAAAGTTTCAACTCAAAGGAAACAAAATTACCAGTAAAAGCTAAAACAAATGTTTCACTTTATTCATAACCATTTTTTTGACACGTTGATTAAACAGGGCCAGGATTAGGGTGAGACAAACTTTGAGTTTGAGGCACAAAATTTAAGGGTGTACTCAGTCTCAGCTGCTAACAAGTAACACAAGGAGTATTCTATGCAGTAGATATCCAGGATTTTTGCCTCAGGTATAGGCAATCAGTATTTCAGTGAAGGAGCCGGACACTCCATAGGTGAGCTTAGAGGACACAGCACAGTGATGTATTTTAGTGCTATTTTCACAGATGGTGGAGGTGGCTTCCATGCTGATTTTTTAAATGGTGCAGTTAGTTGATGTGAGCACCTAGGAATGTATAGAAAAGTCATTCCTTGTACAACTTTGAAGTATTTGTTTTTTGGTGATTTTACATTCTTCAAAGTTGCTTATACAAAATATAAACATTTTCATAGTATGCATGTATATAGATATCTCAAAAATTTAATTATACAACAGGACAATTTGCATATTTTAATATATATTTTAAACAAACTGAGATCAAGAGGGAAATCATGGTATTCTGTCCTTCCAGAAAAAGAGGAGCCAGGCACCTAAGTCCAGTATTTCCCTGATATTCACTATGAAGAGCCATGCTTTTACATAAACATACATGACTTGCTCTTTTCACTTTAGATTCTACATTTTGTGAGCTGATGCCCATATGATTATACTTTCTTCAAGGTATCACCTGATAATTCAGATAATTGAAGGTTAATAATTAATGACACCTTCCTCTTCATTTACTTCTAAATCAATTAAAAAAAAAAAAAACTAAAAAAAGAGCCTTATGGAAAAATACACAGCAAAATGGTATGGAGACTAACATTCCAGCTCCAAACTAAAGGGAGCTTTCATAATATTTTCCCATCTAAAATCAAAGAAGTCCAGAACTGTATAGCTAACAGCCAGGAGGCAAATGTGAAGGGTCTCACCCCTGCCTCAAATACCTTGAAGTAATAGGGTGAGTAATGGGTCTGGATTCCCAAAAACAGAGGTGGAAAAGAGAACATGATTCGCCTGCTGGCCATTAACTGAAAGCAAGGAGGGACAGAGAGAGAAAGTGAGAAACCTGGGGCACACCGGACCAGCTATCCTCATGTCATGTTTACCTATAAATCCTAATCTATAGGGAACAGTAATTGAGAAGTGAAGAACAGAGGAAAAACCTTTCTTCTAATCCTCCTCTGAGAAGAGAGTGGTAACACCAAATGTTTCTATATGTTGTTCAAAGCAGTAACATGTGGGGAGGGAAAGTAGAGGTTCCTCTGTGCTGAGTCCTACATATTAGGGTAGCATTTTTAAATGTATTATCTCTTTTTATCCTAGCAAGAACCCTCCGATTCAGGAAATCTATATTCCCATTATACAGATTCAGAGCTTGAGGCTTAGAGAGATATAGTAACTTGGTTCATGTCACAAGGTAAGTGTAGAGCAGAGCTTGAACTCAAACGTGTGCTTTGAAATACTACATGACATTTTATCATATACACTTATATGGCTCAGTTGGAATATTTTTTTTATGACACTTCTTTTATTCCTCTGATCAGATATAAATATTGTTCTACTCTCAGCATCTCCATATTTACTTAGTAGTATGTAGATTTCAAGCCACTCTAGAATTTTGATTATTTAGGTGCATTTGTTTTCTCCTTTACTTGATTTTATGCTAGGTGGGAGAGAGGCTTATGTCTAAATCCTGTTGATATACAACATAGGACCTCACAAAGATTATTCAGTGACTTAAATTTTGCTTCTGAAAATGTAATAATTCCACTAGTTCTGAGTTTTAAAAAAATGATGAAAATTTACTTGTAACTGTAGAGCAAATTTCTGTTTCCTTTAAGATAAAATTGACATTTTGATGTTTTGGGCGTCACGTTCAGTTGTATGCAGAATTAATCTCCCAATATCAAGGTGTTTAATTCAAATTATTTTCTTTAGCAAAAAGGCCATTTGGCAAGAAATGTTCTTTTGAACCCTATAGCTCTTGAATTGGTGCCATCGTGTTAAAATTCCTAACACTGTTTTGTACCATTTGAATTGGGATGTAAAAGGAAAGCTATTATTAACCTACAACTCTTTTCCTCAGCTGGAATTCTGCCTAAGGTCTGACAGGCTTTATTTTAAGTCCAACTTCTTACTTGAGGAGTTTACATGCAAGCTCTGAGATTTTGAAAGCTAACCATCATGGTGTTTGCATGCAATCCTGAGTCTTTTCTACATCTGTTATCTGCTTGAAAATTCTGACCTGAAGGCACAAAGCATTTAAATTACAGACCATATGGAACATCTGGAAATTTCTCATTTCCATTTGGTGGGCCATAACTAAAACCTATCTCTTCCTAGTTCATTACTTCACTCACTAATGATTAGTGCTACATCAGGTCTGTTTCGATTCCCCTTTCTGGTCCGATAGTTCTCTATGTCTTTTATTTCCTGCTGTCTTGAACTCTGCTTCACTTGCTCCTCTCCATCTCATTTACTATAATGATAAGCCTCCCTCCACAAATTACTTTGATTCAATTAAGTATCCAGGAAGGCCAGACATTAACAACACTTTATCCCTCAAGTTAGATGACCACTTGTTGTGAGCACACCTTGTTCTAAAGAGCGCTTGTGATATTTTCATTCATAAGCCTCATGTTTACATAAGGGACTATGAAAAATTCTCTCTCTCTCTATATATATATACACTATATATATATATACACACACACACACTATATATATATATATATATATAAACAACTTTCTAATTTTATTCAGATTCAACTCTTGTACCCTTGACATTGAGCTTTTTTTTTTTTTTTTTTTTTTTTGGTCATGTATTTGAAGATGACAGAAGGGATAAGTTACCTCTATGGCATTTTTATACTTTAATATTACTTAGTTTTAGTAAGCAGTTGAGGGAAAAAGTTACTGCATATGCAGCAAGCAGCTTCTTTAGGGTCCTCTTCTTATTCTGTGCTGCTTCTCTAGATCCTCCTCACCTAAGATTGTCACTTCCAGCCAAGCTTGCATTAAGTCAGCTTGCTCTTCCTTCCAATTAAATATGTTATGTTAACATTTCGGAATGCAATAATGGCTTTGGAGATGAAGCCAGTCCTAGCAACAGTGTAGGAAGCTTGAAGAAAGCAATGAGAGTTTTATAAATTTGAAAATGAGACTTTTCCTTGCTCTTTCCACTTAGGTAAGATGTGTTAAATTCGGTATGGGTGGCACACGTAGATACCCTGTAAAATTTTGTATTGACTTTTAAAAAAGCAATAGAAAATGTCCTTGATGTTTTTGGGGCTTGAGTGCATGCTAATGATGCATATTATTTTTTCTGTGCTGTGAACCAACTGAGAAGTAGACATAGGGAACAGGAATAAAAATGTAGGTTCCACGGCGGGTGCGGTGGCTCTCGCTTGTAATCCCAGAACTTTGGGAGGCCGAGGCGGGCGGATCACCTGAGGTCGGCGGTCCGATTCCAGCCTGACCAACATGGAGAAACCTCATCTCTACTAAAAATGCAAAATTAGCTGGGCATGATGGCACATGCCTGTAATCCCAGCTACTCGGGAGGCTGGGACAGGAGAATCGCTTGAACCCGGGAGGCAGAGGTTGCGGTGAGCCGAGATCGTGCCATTGCACTCCAGCCTGGGCAACAAGAGTGAAACTCTGTCTCAAAAAAAAAAAAAAAAAAAAAAAAAAAGAAAGAAAGAAAGAAAAAAAATTATATATACATAAAATTCTCCATATATAATTATTTATTTATATATATATATGCTTCAAAACTACTAACCCTAATTTCTAGAACACAACTTGGAACAGAGCTCCTTATTTTTTTTGCTCATGAACTTTGGGATCCACATTTGGCGAGAGCTTGATGAGAGGTATGAAGGACTAGGACCTCCCTTACCAGCCACCGGGACGGAGCAGAGAGCTCAGCGAAGAACATGTGTGAACAACTCAGTACCTTAGGTCTTGTTCAGTCGGAAAACACTGACCAATAGATGGCAGCCTTTCTCCATCCTACCAGTCAGAAAAACCCACCTGTCCCCTCATACAGGAGGCACTGGAGAAACAGGCAGGAGCCTCTTCAGTGTTTTAGGGAAGGTTAATGGCTCTAAAATGAGTTGATGAGAAAATGGGGGGAGAACGTGCATGGTTATCCTTGCTAAAGACATCTCTGGTAAGAAGAAAACAAAAGTGCTTTCATCTTTACTATTTTGTATACAAGCTAAGTTTTTAAGCTTGAAATGCAATTTTATGACTGAGATACTTTTATATTTTGAAGTGTTACGAACCTATAACTTTCGCTGGTTTGCCAAGTAACCATGTAAGTAAGGTCTTTAGGAGAAAGTGTTTAACAGCAAAGTAGTTACCTGTCTTGGAGCCAGAGCAGGGAGGTGATAAGATTATTAGCATGAGGAGTTTTGGGCAAGAAGCATGAGTAGGAAAGAAAAATAAAAGTTAGGGGGAAAAAATAAATTACTACCCTAAGAAAAAAGAAGAATCAAGAAAAAAAGACCAAAAAGTACAACTTTTTTGAAAAATAGACGGTGTTTAGAGTAGTTTTATGTTTACAGCCACATTGAGAGGAAGTTAGAGATTTCCAATGAATTCTATGTTTCTACACATGCTTGGATTTCTGCTATCAACATCCCACTTCAGAGTGGAACATTTGTTAGAATCAACAACCTACATTGAAACATCATTATTATCCAAAGTACACAGTTTACTTAAGGTTCACTTTTGGGGTTGTATATTCTATAAGTTTTAGCAACTGCATTATGACATGTATTTACCGGTAAAGTCATACAAAATAGATTCATCACCTTAAAAATCCTCCGTGCTCTGCTAATTCTTCCCTCTCTCCCCTTATCCTCTGGAAACCACAAATCTTTTTACTATCTCCATAATTTTGTCTTTTCTAGACTGTCATATAGTTTAAATCATGTAGTATGTAACCTTTTTAAATTGACTTCTATAAGCTATCATTTAGTAATGTGCATTTAAGTTTCTCCCATGACTTTCCATGATTTGATAGCTTATTTCTTTTTAGCATTGAATAGTACCCCATTGTCTGGATGTGCCGCAGTTTATTTATCCATTCAGCTACTGAAAGATATCTTGGTGCTTCCATGCTTTGGCAATTATAAATAAAGCTGATATTTATGTGCAGGTTTTTGTAAGGACATAAAATTTCAAGTCCTTTGGGTAAATACCAAAGAATGTAACAGCTGGATCAGTTTTGGAGGAAATTGCCAAATTATCATCCCAGTTTGCTATACCTTTTTTAATGCTTAACAGCAATGAATGAGATTTTCTATTGCTCCATATCCTCATTCTTCTATCGATCCATTTCCAAGTGTGTACCTAAGAATGTGGAATTGTATACCAAATATCCTCATTCCAGAGCCCTTTGCTGTTAATTAAGGCCAAAAAGGAAACATTTCTACTCCTAGAATAGTAAAAAATGCTAAGATTTTTTGCAGGTTAAGCATCCATATGAGCATTTGTGAACTAATCGTGCCTTTTCTGCTATAATACTTCTCAAGTAGAGGGTATGATTTCTTTGAAAAGTTGACCCTAGTTTGAAGTCCTGGTTCCAATTTTAACCTAATTTAACAATATGTAGTACTGTCTTAATTTAATAACATATGGCATTGTGAAAGCTATTCACCTTTCTGTGCCATAATTTCTTCACATTTATGAGCTAGAGTTGACTAGACAATTTCAAAGATTTCAATATCTCTTTATTCTTAAATTCTCTGACTGTAAAGGGAGAGAAAAGACTCAATCCTGTGTATATAATGAGCAATCCTAATTTTGAGAACACTTTATTTTTAACTTTAGAAGATCAATTCATTATTTATTATAATGTAACTACTTACTGGTTTCTTGTTTGAGTGTCACATTATCAGGGAAGAAAAATTAATTAATTAATATTCATCCCAAAGTAGGGAATGTTTTTAAGACTATTGAGAAGTCCGGATTTAAAACATGTATACATGATCTGTTCTGGAAAACAAGATATTTTTTATTAATTTAGGCTAACGTCAGTCATTGCTGCATCTGATACTATTGCTTATCAATACATCATTGAAAAGTTGAGAAATTTAGATAAAAAC
This sequence comes from Theropithecus gelada, assembly GCF_003255815.1. Lineage (NCBI taxonomy): Eukaryota > Metazoa > Chordata > Mammalia > Primates > Cercopithecidae > Theropithecus > Theropithecus gelada. The sequence continues at coordinate 45,553,022 of NC_037675.1, read as the reverse complement.
CTTCACTGGATATAGTTTATGTTTTCTGTACTAAACAAAAGGGGTAGTAGAAGAAAGTAGGTCAGTAAAAATACAAGTAATATGCTTACTGACCAGAATCGGTTTTTATTCTAATAAATGAGGTAAATATAAGCCAAAAATACATGTGAATGACTATGAGAACTATGTGATATACATTGATTAAAACAAATTTTGAAAATACCTGATTTCAAGTTTCCAAAGTGGAACACTAGAGATCCAGTGTGATATGATCACCCTTGCTTAGCAGTTAAGGGCATGCTTTTGAATAAGTTGAGCTTGAGTGTTGTAGTACAATTGATACACTGTTTTACCTTAGGCAAGTCCCTTTATTGCTGTAATCCTCACTTTTCTCACTTAGAAAGTGGTAATGATAATTTTATTTGTCTCAAAAGACTAATGTGATAAATGAGATAATATTTTTGTAGTGTTTAGCATCATGCCAGCACATATGTGGTTAAAATAGGTTAACGATCATTTGTAAGTAATTACATGTTTCTATGTTAATGAATCTCATTGTAGTGAATGATGAATGCCAGAGAATACTCCTGGCTCTAGGAAAGCAGGTGGACTATTGGAGATTTTTTTTCTCCTTTCTCTTTAATTCTTTGATTTATATAACCATGAAGTATCAAAAGAGTAATGTTAGTCAGTATAGAAGACTGAAAAGTTCAATATTATTATGTTAAAATGGCTTTGTGCAGTCTAAGATCTAATTTTGTTGAAGAAATGAATTCATTTACTACAAAACACTATCTCTTTTACTGCAAATGATTTGTGTGCAAATTGCCTTGCTAGGAGATTCTAGAATTGTACACCAATGCCTTTCTCCCTACCTTTCAATTAAGCTTTTATATATAGATCAGAACTCAATCACTTGGTCATGAGTAGAGCATGCTAATACCTGATTCTGGTGTGGACATTTAAAAACATTTATCAACCATCTATACAAGAGATATTTCCTCCCAACTTTTGTTTTGCTTACTATTTTAAATAATTAGTTTGCTTTTTTTGCTATAAAGTATTAAAGCAAGGTAAAAAGTAATTATCTATCAAATTTACCTGTAATGCTTTAGCTTTTCTTATTGATCCAATTAAGTACTTACTCTAAGCATGAGCCAAGTTCCACAGCATATGGCAACAATTGTAATTTACCCTAGCCATTTGTTGCAACTTAATATGTGTCTATTGATTTTGGTTCTTAACTGTTGTAAACACTAACAGTTTTCATCATTTAGAAGTTACAGCACCCTAGTCTGATAGTTAAATCTGAGGGAGGGATGCTTCATTTGGATGAGAAGCTTTTTATGCCAACATAAAAAGCATCATGACTTACTTTTACTTAAGGCTATTGGAGTTACGATAGATTAGGGAAACAGCATGAGATTATAAAGCACATCATGTATGCATGTATTCCTCATTTATACTCATTCAGGAATGGAAAGTATTATCTGTCATTACAAGCTATTTTAAGACTTTGAGTGTGTTATTAGTTTCAAATTTTCCATGATTACAACTTAGATATACAACAGAGAGAATATAATGATACAACTAAATGCACACTCTCTTTTCTAGTATCTGTCACTTAGTGAAAAGCAAAAGCTTTTAAAGCATTGCACTTAGCCTGAAGTGTAATGAAATGAAGTGCTTGCTCTTGAACAGAAAGAATAATCAAAATCTAGTTAGGCAATTAACATCTTTGGTTTTTGTTCCACTCCATACTTCATCATCATGACACCCATATATTTATCTCTGAGTGGACACATATGAGAAGTTGAGTCTAGGAAGCTGAAAAACTGCTGGAACTTTTTCACATATCCTAAAGGTAGAAGACAATGGACACAATTTTACTGTCTATATACCATCGTTTATCTTCTTTAGCATTCACCCCCTTCCTTAGAAGACTGAGAATAACACCTTGGAGGGTTTGGTGTTTCATTCACATAGAAACGCTAAGTGGCTCTAGTTCCTAATGACATCTCCGTATAACATGGTTCTTAGGAGAACAAGCTCTTTGCACATATCTAGAAGGAGGAATAGTGAGTAGAAATGTGGCATTGTCTGGTTTGCATGTTAATGTGGAAGACTGCTTTGGAGACATGAATATATATACACGCTTCTCAGGCTAAATTTGTCTCTGTCAAATAATTGTATAAGTCACAATTTTTGTATATGATAAAATATTTTACTAAAAAAAGCAAGAGCTAACCTGATTAACCAAATTTAAATAAGTTACATAAAACTCAAACAAACAAACAAAACCGAAAAACCCCACTTTTGCTTGTTATCTAGATTTCATTACAGCTGGCTTGTGGATATTTATTTTCTTCTTTTATTTGGAACATATCCCCTTGTTTCTTCATTTTCCTTGACTCTCTGTTGGTTTCTGTGCATTATAAGAGAACCATCTTGTATTAGTCCATTTTCACACTGCTATAAAGAACTATCTGAGACTGGGCAATTTATGAAGAAAAGAGATTTAATTGATGACTCACTGTTCTGCAGGCTTAACAGCAAACATGACTGGAAGGCCTCAGGAAACTTACAATCATGGCAGAAGGTGAAAGGGAAGTAGTCACCTTGTTCACATGGCAGCAGGAGACAGAGAGTGAAGGAGCACGTGCCATACACTTTTAAACCATCAAATCTCGTGAGAACTCACAATCATGAGAACAGGAAAGAGGAAACATGCCCCCATCATCTAATCACCTCCCACCAGGCCCCTCCTCCAATTCCACATGAGATTTGCATAGGGACACAAATCCAAACCATATCACACCTCTGTCAGTGTTGTTAGACTTACACACCCTCAAATTCATTTGTTAAGAAATACCAAAAATGAACGCAGATTTTGAGGAAAATAGAAACCTCAAAATGTAAGCATTAATTTTAAAGCTGCTTAATAATTATATCTACATGTGATGGAGTAATTGGATTGTACATGCTTAGGAAAGATTAGACAAAAATATAAATATTTTTAAAAGAGATTATGAGAAAAATCATGAATCCTTTTATATTTCTTTTCAATAGCAGATGAAATTTATGTTGATTTTACTGTATGTCTATGATAACACTTCTTTGACTTTTCAATTTTTACTTTTTGCTTTATTTTAGAATTTATTTTTAGATAGTTCATATATGTTTTTGCTCTACAAAATAAATAAACATATTAGTTAAATTATATTATTTAGTTACGAGGTTTTATTTCTGGTAGATGCAAGATATACTTCTAAATGGCAAAAAGGAGAAGCATTTAATTTAACCTTAAGTTGTTTTGCCTTTTTAATTTTTTGTTAAGGGTTTGCAGGGAAAAAACTCAGTCGTATTGACTTTTGATCACCTGCCCTTGGAAATGAAAATGATGCTAAGTTTCTTCTTATTTCCTATTCTCTTCCCTGTTGAGTAGTTATGCTTGAGAATCAGTTTTACTAATGGAAGACTGCTTAATTTAATAGTTGCAAAAGATATCTTAGGAGAGCAATTTGGCAATTGTGAAAAGTGAAATGGAATCTTACTTGTCAGGTTTAGAATTAAAACAACAATGATAGCCACCAAATCAAACACATTTTATGGGTTGTGGGAGTAAGGATGAACTTCGCTAAATCACTGACTGGTCAAGTATTATAGGCATAATGTGATTCAAGCCACAGCAGAGACATTCTGGTGACTTTGCTTTGTACATATTCTCATGCCCTTTTTTCTCTTGTGTGTGTCTCTTTTATGTTGCTTTTCCCATGAGATATAAACCTATAGGAGGAGTTTTCCTGTTGTCACTATTGAATCCCAGGACTGACATCTGACATGTCCTTCACATTTAGGTCTGATTGCAAATGTTATAAACTCAATGCCTAAACAAAGTTTGTCTCACCATGGCTATTCAACTTCTGTTTTACTTTTTTAGATAATGAGGAATGAATAAGAGAGACAGCAGGTGAAAATGGATGCCAACTATGAACTACATGCAGGTAGGGAAGACTTCCCAGAGGAGGTAAAGTGAGAGCAAAGAGCACAATAAAACAAAGCCACAAGCTGCGTGGGCACATAATGGAAGAGCATTCTTGGGCAGTAGGAATAGCAAGATCCTCATCTCCAGGGTGAAGTCTGAATGGTGTGTTTGAGAAACACCAAGGAAGCAAAGAGAGCAAAAGCAATGATGGCAGAAGGTGACATAGGAGAGGCTGACAGGGCCCAGGCATATTAAGGGCCCATGTAGACTTCTGTAAAATCCTTTGGGTTTTACTCTAGGTAAAGCGAGAGCCCATCAAGGGAGTTTGAAAAAGCAGTGGCTTGCTTAAATTTCTATTTTAAAAGAGAACTCTGAAAATACGGTGAACAAAATGTAATGAAATTCTACCTCATAAAACCTGAGATACAGCAATAGTAGAGCTTAGAAGTAAAAGTATGTAAAGTTTAAAAACAGGCAAAAGTAAACGGAAGCAAAAAAAGCCAGGAAAGCAGTTGCATATTGGCATGATGACTGGGAATTCTGGGATGCTAGGAGTGTTCTATTTCTTGATTTGGGTGCCAGTGATACTAGCATATTTATTTTACATACAGTTCTACACTTAGGGTTTCTGCACATTTCTTTATGTGAACAAGCAGAAACTTTTTTTTTAAAAAAAGGACAACTTAAGAATAGCCAAATCAGACTGAAGAAAAATGCAACAGAGGATTTGCTTTATAAGATATTGAGACAATATAAATATATAAATAATAGTGTGATATTGGCACAGAGGGAAACAAATACATAGAAGGAAAAGAATAGAGAACTCAGTTTCACACAAATAGAAACCTGAAATATGATATGGTTGACTTGTACAAAATCATAATTTCTGGATAGATTAAGGTCTTGCATCTAGACATTAACACCATAAAATTATGAAACATTTAAAGAAAATATAGACTAGCTTCAATGATCTTAAGGTACAACGTGGTTTTTTATGTATGATTAAAAGTCATAAATCATTAAGGGATGCAAATTGGCAAAATCAATGAAATTAAATTTATGAACATCTGTTTATCAAAAGATACTCATTTCATAAGAAGAAAGGTAAGCCACAGCTAGGAAAAAAATATTGCAACGCATGTAGCAGATAAAAGACTAGCATCTCAAATGTATAAAGAACCCTTTTGAATCAATAAACAATAAACCAAAAAGAAGACTGCAATAAATATTTAATAGAAGAGCAAAAACAAAAAGTCAGTAAACATATGAAAATATTCACAACACTATTAGAATTTAGAGAAATGCTAATGGAAACTACAATGAAATTCAATCTCACATCCTTCCAATTGGCAAAAATTAAATGTGTGTGTATGTGCCTGTATCGTCTGTTGCTACTAAGTAGTGGTGAAGATGCAAATTGCTAGTAACATTCACATAGTGCCAGTTGAAGTATAAATTTGTCTAACTACTTGGGAAAATAAGTTGGCATTACCTACTAAAGTGTGAATATGACAATGTTCTATGATCCAGAAATTCTTATAGGCCTAGCAATACACATTGACATATACATCAAGAGACATATATGGATGAATTTATTTATGTGTGTATTATAAATGAACCTAGATAAAAGACCACAATGTGGACAGTAAAAACAGATGCATGTGTGTATGTGATTGGCTGGTTGCGGGGTAGGGGTGTGGATACCCAACTCAAAACATGGAGTTAAATGAAAGTCAAATACAGAGTGAACAAATTCCTACCTGCCTTTTCCTTTTTGCCCCCAAAACACTGATAATTAGGCAGTCAGTCTTATACTACCCTAATATAAGTTTAGAATATTCATTTTTTTTGGGAAAAAAGAGACCCAGATGTATTGATAGATTGAATATATGTGTTTTTAAGTCCAATTACAATTTACACACTTTTACTTCTAAACTTCACTATTGCTGTATCTCAGGTTTTATTAGGTATAATTTCATTAGTTTTTTTCCTCCGTATTTTCTAATTTAAACTATAATTTCTTATTTAACCCATAGATTACTTAGAATTGTGAGGTTTAAAAAATGTATCTTTATAAATGCATTGGGTATTTTTTAGTCATATTGTTATTACTAACTTTTAAAGTCTTTCATTGTATTTTAATGTCCCGATTGTGGCCAGTTCAATAAATGTTCCATGAGTATATGAAAAGAGTATGTACCATTGTCCTAATTTGTGTTTATTTGTTCTGTGTGGTCTATAATACTTTTTTTTTTTTCTTTTTTGTTACTTTCGTAATTTCTTCTATTATAATGGTATTTTGATTTTATTTACCTTAATTTTTTTTTTTTTTTTTACCTTTACTAATTTTGAAGTTATAGACTTTATTTATATGCTTGTAGTTACGGTAGCTCCAAGCTTTATCTCCTGGTTTTGACGCTCTTGAGGTCAATTGAGTCTCAGGTTCTAAGCTAGATTTGGAAGATCCCCTCAGAGAAACTGACTGCTTGGATGTTCTCTATTTGTTTTGTAATCTTGCTGCTTCATTCCCTCTCTCCTTCAATTGTTTTTCTCATCCATGTTTTAAAAAAGTATTTTAAACTTTATCATACTATTTGTACATTTTAAAACTATTTTTATACTTAGTTTCCTAGGTTGTTGAAAATTTTAAAAAATTAACTAAAAAATAAAATTTCTGGCATTTCAAGTAATTTGGGAGCATTTTAGGAAGTGGACGTACAGACTCAGACATTCTGAGACATTTAGTTAACTGGTTCTACCTTTTTCTGCCTCCTCAGTGGTTCTCAGATAATTCTAGTGATTTCTCTAGTTTAATCCTCATAGTCGGAATTATATGACGTACCGAGATTCTTGAGTTCATTTCTGAGATCTTGGCGTAATGGCAGAAGGAAAAGAATATGCACTCTATTTTCTGATAGCTCTTGGTTTAAATAATAGTTTTTTCACTTGCTAGTTATGTGACTTTCTGTACAGCACTTAACTTCTTTTGGCCTCAGCTTCTGCTTTAGAAAATGAGCATCCTATTATTCAAATAAAATGTTAAAACAAATATTAATCTTAATTTTAATCAATAATGTATGTCTGCCATTGTCATCCCTTTGTCCCTTCAGATTTATTTCCTATTCTTCTCAACTCTCCTCTCTCATCTGGGAGGCCCACTTTTATGAACTACACTCAATATACCACTCCAGAGGACATACAGTATTATGTAAATAGCCTAGCATAGTGATTGAAATAAGAGAGGTGCTCTTTAAATATTTGTTGAAGAAAGAATGAACTTTAAATTATTCCTAACTATTATTATTGAAACCAAAGACATTTACAAAGTTAAGATCCAACAGTAGTAATGACATGAATATGACATGGTGTTGAACCATGTTTGAAACCCTATAGTAATCATTTTTCATGCACAATAGCAGGGATCGGCAAACTATGGCTTACAGTGTACATCTGCTCTGTCATTTGTTTCTGTAAGTAAAACATAGCCACCTTCATTTTTTGCATGTTGTCTGTAGCTGCTTTCATGCTACAACAGCAGCATTGAGTCACCGTGGCTGAGGCTATACAGCTCACATAGCAGAAAATATTAACTAGTTGGCCTTTTTCCAAAAAAAAAAAAAAAATGTTTTTAGCATTTAATCTTCACAGTGACTCCATGAAGTATATACAATTTCATTACCTTTTCTCACATGAGGAAACTGAGACAGAAATATTAATTAGCTTGTATATACTATTGCAGAAAAGATTCAAGACCATTTTAATTATTTTAAGACAATCAATTATGCATTTCCCCAATGTATTTAGATGTCTTGACTAAATTGTACATTCTTTATGTATAAAAATCTAAAGAGGAAAATAGACCTATTAATTTAGACATTATGGATCAAAAGGGAAAAGAGAAAAATTGTACTAATTTTTAATTCTTCTTTTCTTCTGCCCTCAGTCCTAGGGAAATATCTCTTACCATTGGATATATTTTTCAGGAAGGATGTGGTAGGATGTGGTGGTCATGACTTGAAGGATTTAAGGCTTCTATTTTGGGTCACTTAATTAGCTGCTCTAGGGCATTCTTGAGGTTCTCAGTTGACTATGGTTTGAATTAGTGATATTTTCAATTAACTGTGGGTTTACTGGGATATAATTCCATTATAAATCTAGAAGTATCATATTTTATTAATATATAAAACCAACAATTGTATTGCTATCAATAATAATATAAAGGAGTACAATATATAACAAGGAGGTATCTATTAAAGTGATGTTTATAGCTATTATCATTGCTATAATTATTATCCAGCAGTAGTGGTAATAGTAGTAGTAATGGTATAATACACATTCACCACCACCACAACTGTTTTATATATATGCTATTGGCTGAACACTCACTGCAATAACCAATCTAATTAGTACAGTTTAACTTCCACAGCTCCTCAGTTATATATCCTGATAGATAAATATCTCTCATAGTCTGAACAAACCTTATTCTTCACCACTATGCATGTATGATGTATTTTTTTCTTTTTCAATAGATGCTAGAAGACAACAGGGATGCTCCCAACTCCTGAAATAGTTAAATCAATTATCACTGTCTCTGTGAAAACTTATCATCTTCTCCAGGCTTTTGAAGATTACATTGAAAAATTCAATGTAATCTCTTATCTGTGATTACATTGAATTTAAAAAATATCTCTCAGATGGTTATACTAAAAGCCCAGACTTCAACACCATACAATATATCTATTCAACAAATTACACTTGTACCCCTTAAATTTATACAAATAATTCAATTAATTAAAATATAACAGAGTGATTGATATATTGTATTACAATTACTTGAAAACTGTAGTGAGTACTCATTGAGTATAGACAGTCTTCAATTTCTGTGTTTACTTTCAGGAATTATTACATTGCCTAATAAATTGTACTTGGTGTTCAATAAATGTTTGATGAATAAATGGATGGATTATTTAATGAATGAATGGGAATAGAAATATGATGAAAGTTGATCAATGGATATGGACTAAAGTATTACTAACTGGAGACATCAGCTGGGACATTTCTGGACTTAATGAAAAGGAGATGAATGATACCACATATTTCACATACATATTTAACATTTTAAGAAACAAATACAATATATTGTTATAAATAATTTTAGTGTTATATAATTATAAAATATTTAGCTTCTAGATTTGCTTCTCAGAAATACTGCCTGTATTAGAGTTTCAGAAATACTAGAGCATACATTATATTATCTTCTGCTTAAATTAAATTTCATTTAATTTAGTTGCTGTTTTTAATTTTGAAAATATACAGGGAAACATTAACAAAGAGTATGTAGGGTTTACTGGAGAAAATATTTAGGAAAGCAAGTGCAGTAGTAAAGAAGAAACAAGAACAAGAGGGAATAGGTAAACATTTTATCTGTCAACTTCATTCAATGTGCATTAAAAACACTTTCATCTGCTTGTGGCTGTAAAAGTCCCCTGGATGCTACTAAGCTGTCTGTTATTACTTAGTGATCTGGTATTGCTTGCTTCAGCTAATTAGTAATATCTCATATATATTCAAAGCATATTATGGTGTTTACCCTGATATTGGTTGACATATAATAGAAAAATTTTAAAGTATTTAACATGAAAATATGAGTGTATTAAATTTTAAACAATTTTAGTTTTTACAAATAAGTGTAAGAGATGCACTTAGAGGCAATGCACTGCATCTCCACAAATGAAAAGTTTTGAATAGTTTTGGTATTGACCAAGATGGCTTTAACATTTCCCTCTGCTTGATTAAACTTTAGACCAGTTTCTTCCTGATTATAGGCTTCTGACCTCCCTTTTCTTACAGTATTTACTTGAGAAAACTTACAATTGTAAATTATTCTTCTGCCCTTTGAGATGTAAATCTTCTATAACCCAACACTTTCTCTAGGACCTGGGAGCCATCCCTTTTAAACATAATCTCAAGAAGTATAAGGCTCTTATCTTCCAGCTTTTGTGGGGGAGTAGAAGCCTAACTTCTTTATATGTCAAATAGCAAACATCTATGGCCTAGTCACATTGACCAACCTCTCCTCTAGTGTCCTTTAGGATGTTTCCATTAGCTCACCTCAAGTGCTTAAAAATTTTTCCTACCTTTTGTTCCAGTGGAAATATCTCTCCCTTTATTGCAATAATACTGACCTAAATTGTAATATTTTTAATAAAGTCTTTCTAGAATTTTTAACAAAAATATCTGGTCCAATTTCTCTTTGACAGTATAGAATTTAAATAAATGTTATAAATAACAAGTTTATTTGTATTAATCATCCTCACAACTAATGACTTTTTATTTGAGTTGATACAATATTGGTTGCTACCGTTATTTAGCCCAGTCTTCAGATTTTCTTTTCTTTTTTAGGGGGTGGGGAGTAGGCCCCTGTGCTGGTTAATTTCTGTGTCAACTTAAGGGACCCAGACATTTGGTCAAACACTATTCTGGGTGGGTATGTAACGATGCTTCTTGATGAGATTAACATTTGAATGGATAGACTAAGTAAAGCAGATTGCTGTCCCTAATGTGGGTGGGCCTTGTGCAATCCATTGAAGACCTGAGGAGAACAGAAGGGCTGAGTAAAAGGAAACTCTTTCTACCTAAGTACTTGAACTCACATTAGTCTTTTCCTGCCTTCAGACATGAACTGAAACACTGTCTTGTTTTGGATCTTGAGCCTGTTCGCTCCTACTGAAACTTATACCATCAACTCTCCTGGTTCTCAGGCCTTCAGACTCTTACTGAAGCTATATTAGCAGCTCTGCAAGGTCTCCAGTTTACCAACTGCAGATCTTGGGACTCTTTACCCATCATAATTACATGAGCCATGCATCTTTAAAGGAGAATTTGTAGGAGATGGAGCTTTAAATGTTGGGTCCTTTTTACTCTGGAGACAAATGTAATTATGTCAGTCTAAACTTTGGTGAGTGACAGGAAGGTAAAAAGATAAAAAGCACATGATATAGTCCAGATATTTTTATTTCTCGTCTTATTATAGTTGCCTTAAAAACGTAGATTTTTTTGTAATTATGAAAAAAACCAAACTTCTTTCTCTAAAGTGTTCTTTTTCATATCTGCTCTTTTCTTTCACTATGGTTTTTTTCCTTTATTCTTTAATTCAATTAAAATATGTTTCTACATCTATTAAAAGAAAAGTATTCGGGGGGGCGGAGCAAGATGGCCGAATAGGAACAGCTCCAGTCTCCAACTCCCAGCGCCAGCGACACAGAAGACCGGTGATTTCTGCATTTTCAAGTGAGCCTCTGCTGCTGATACCCAGGCAAACAGGGTCTGGAGTGAACCTCAAGCAGTCTCCAGCAGACCTACAGCTGAGGGTCCTGACTGTTAGAAGGAAAACTGTCAAACAGGAAGGACACCTACACCAAAACCCCATCAGTACGTCACCATCATCAAAGACCAGAGGCAGATAAAACCACAAAGATGGGGAAAAAGCAGGGCAGAAAAGCTGGAAATTCAAAAAATAAGAGCGCATCTCCCCTGGCAAAGGAGTGCAGCTCATCACCAGCAACAGATCAAAGCTGGACGGAGAATGACTTTGACGAGATGAGAGAAGAAGGCTTCAGTCCATCAAACTTCTCAGAGCTAAAGGAGGAATTACGTACCCAGTGCAAAGAAACTAAAAATCTTGAAAAAAGAGTGGAAGAATTGATGGCTAGAGTAATTAATGCAGAGAAGGTCATAAACGAAATGAAAGAGATGAAAACCATGACACGAGAAATACGTGACAAATGCACAAACTTCAGTAACTGACTCTATCAACTGGAAGAAAGAGTATCAGCGATTGAGGATCAAATGAATGAAATGAAGCGGGAAGAGAAACCAAAAGAAAAAAGAAGAAAAAGAAATGAACAAAGCCTGCAAGAAGTATGGGATTATGTAAAAAGACCAAATCTACGTCTGATTGGGGTGCCTGAAAGTGAGGGGGAAAATGGAACTAAGTTGGAAAACACTCTTCAGGATATCATCCAGGAGAACTTCCCCAACCTAGTAGGGCAGGCCAACATTCAAATCCAGGAAATACAGAGAACGCCACAAAGATACTCCTCGAGAAGAGCAACTCCAAGACACATAATTGCCAGATTCACCAAAGTTGAAATGAAGGAAAAAATCTTAAGGGCAGCCAGAGAGAAAGGTCGGGTTACCCACAAAGGAAAGCCCATCAGACTAACAGCAGATCTCTCGGCAGAAACTCTCCAAGCCAGAAGAGAGTGGGGGCCAATATTCAACATTCTTAAAGAAAAGAATTTTCAACCCAGAATTTCATATCCAGCCAAACTAAGTTTCATAAGTGAAGGAGAAATAAAATCCTTTACAGATAAGCAAATGCTTAGAGATTTTGTCACCACTAGGCCTGCCTTACAAGAGACCCTGAAGGAAGCACTCAACATGGAAAGGAACAACCGGTACCAGCCATTGCAAAAGCATGCCAAAATGTAAAGACCATCGAGGCTAGGAAGAAACTGCATCAACTAACAAGCAAAATAACCAGTTAATATCATAATGGCAGGATCAAGGTCACCCATAACAATATTAACCTTAAATGTAAATGGACTAAATGCTACAATTAAAAGACACAGACTGGCAAACTGGATAAAGAGTCAAGACCCATCAGTCTGCTGTATTTGGGAGACCCATCTCACATGCAGAGACATACATAGGCTCAAAATAAAGGGATGGAGGAAGATTAACCAAGGAAATGGAGAACAAAAAAAAGCAGGGGTTGCAATACTAGTCTCTGATAAAACAGACTTTAAACCATCAAAGATCAAAAGAGACAAAGAAGGCCATTACATAATGGTAAAGGGATCAATTCAACAGGAAGAGCTAACTATCCTAAATATATATGCACCCAATACAGGAGCACCCAGATTCATAAAGCAAGTCCTTAGAGACTTACAAAGAGACTTAGACTCCCACACAATAATAATGGGAGACTTCAAAACTCCACTGTCAACATTAGACAGATCAACGAGACAGAAAGTTAACAAGGATATCCAGGAATTGAACTCATCTCTGCAGTAAGCAGACCTAATAGACATCTGTAGAACTCTCCACCCCAAATCAACAGAATATACATTCTTCTCAGCACCACATCACACTTATTCCAAAATTGACCACATAATTGGAAGTAAAGCACTCCTCAGCAAATGTACAAGAACAAAAATTATAACAAACTGTCTCTCAGACCACAGTGCAATCAAACTAGAAATCAGGACTAAGAAACTCAATCAAAACCGCTCAACTACATGGAAACTGAACAACCTGCTCCTGAATGACTACTGGGTACATAACGAAATGAAGGCAGAAATAAAGATGTTCTTTGAAACCAATGAGAACAAAGATACAACATACCAGAATCTCTGGGACACATTTCAAGCAGTGTGTAGAGGGAAATTTATAGCACTAAATGCCCACAAGAGAAAGCAGGAAAGATCTAAAATTGACACTCTAACATCACAATTAAAAGATCTAGAGAAACAAGAGCAAACACATTCAAGAGCTAGCAGAAGGCAAGAAATAACTAAGATCAGAGCAGAACTGAAGGAGATAGAGACACAAAAAACCCTCCAAAAAATCAATGAATCCAGGAGTTGGTTTTTTGAAAAGATCAACAAAATTGACAGACCACTAGCAAGACTAATAAAGAAGAAAAGAGAGAAGAATCAAATAGACGCAATAAAAAATGATAAAGGGGATATCACCATCGACCCCACAGAAATACAAACTACCATCAGAGAATACTATAAACACCTCTACGCAAATAAACTAGAAAATCTAGAAGAAATGGATAATTTCCTGGACACTTACACTCTTCCAAGACTAAACCAGGAAGAAGTTGAATCCCTGAATAGACCAATAGTAGGCTCTGAAATTGAGGCAATAATTAATAGCCTACCAACCAAAAAGAGTCCAGGACCGGATGGATTCACAGCTGAATTCTACCAGAGGTACAAGGAGGAGCTGGTACCATTCCTTCTGAAACTATTCCAATCAATAGAAAAAGAGGGAATCCTCCCTAACTCATTTTATGAGGCCAACATCATCCTGATACCAAAGCCTGGCGGAGACACAACAAAAAAAGAGAATTTTAGACCAATATCCCTGATGAACATTGATGCAAAAATCCTCAATAAAATACTGGCAAACCAGATTCAGCAGCACATCAAAAAGCTTATCCACCATGATAAAGTGGGCTTCATCCCTGGGATGCAAGGCTGGTTCAACATTCGCAAATCAATAAACATAATCCAGCATATAAACAGAACCAAAGACAAGAACCACATGATTATCTCAATAGATGCAGAAAAGGCTTTTGACAAAATTCAACAGCCCTTCATGCTAAAAACGCTCAATAAATTCGGGATTGATGGAACGTACCTCAAAATAATAAGAGCTATTTATGACAAACCTACAGCCAATATCATACTGAATGGGCAAAACTGGAAAAAATTCCCTTTGAAACCTGGCACAAGACAGGGATGCCCTCTCTCACCACTCCTATTCAACATAGTGTTGGAAGTTCTGGCTAGGGCAATCAGGCAAGAGAAAGAAATCAAGGGTATTCAGTTAGGAAAAGAAGAAGTCAAATTGTCCCTGTTTGCAGATGACATGATTGTATATTTAGAAAACCCTATTGTCTTAGTCCAAAATCTCCTTAAGCTGATAAGCAACTTCAGCAAAGTCTCAGGATACAAAATTAATGTGCAAAAATCACAAGCGTTCTTATACACCAGTAACAGACAAACAGAGAGCCAAATCATGAATGAACTTCCATTCACAATTGCTTCAAAGAGAATAAAATACCTAGGAATCCAACTTACAAGGGATGTAAAGGACCTCTTCAAGGAGAACTACAAACCACTGCTCAGTGAAATAAAAGAGGACACAAGCAAATGGAAGAACATACCATGCTCATGGATAGGAAGAATCAATATCGTGAAAATGGCCATACTGCCCAAGGTTATTTATAGATTCAATGCCATCCCCATCAAGCTACCAATGAGTTTCTTCACAGAATTGGCAAAAACTGCTTTAAAGTTCATATGGAAACAAAAAAGAGCCCGCATTGCCAAGACAATCCTAAGTCAAAAGAACAAAGCTGGAGGCATCACGCTACCTGACTTCAAACTATACTACAAGGCTACAGTAACCAAAACAGCATGGTACTGGTACCAAAACAGAGATATAGACCAATAGAACAGAACAGAGTCCTCAGAAATAATACCACACATCTCTAGCCATCTGATCTTTGACAAACCTGAGAGAAACAAGAAATGGGGAAATGATTCCCTATTTAATAAATGATGCTGGGAAAATTGGCTAGCCATAAGTAGAAAGCTGAAACTGGATCCTTTCCTTACTCCTTATACGAAAATTAATTCAAGATGGATTAGAGACTTAAATGTTAGACCTAATACCATAAAAACCCTAGAGGAAAACCTAGGTAGTACCATTCAGGACATAGGCATAGGCAAAGACTTCATGTCTAAAACACCAAAAGCAATGGCAGCAAAAGCCAAAATTGACAAATGGGATCTCATTAAACTAAAGAGCTTCTGCACAGCAAAAGAAACTACCATCAGAGTGAACAGGCAACCTACAGAATGAGAGAAAATTTTTGCAATCTACTCATCTGACAAAGGGCTAATATCCAGAACCTACAAAGAACTCAAACAAATGTACAAGAAAAAAACAAACAACCCTATCAAAAAGTGGGCAAAGGATATGAACAGACATTTCTCAAAAGAAGACATTCATACAGCCAACAGACACATGAGAAAATGCTCATCATCACTGGCCATCAGAGAAATGCAAATCAAAACCACTATGAGATACCATCTCACACCAGTTAGAATGGCAATCATTAAAAAGTCAGGAAACAACAGGTGCTGGAGGGGATGTGGAGAAATAGGAACACTTTTACACTGTTGGTGGGATTGTAAACTAGTTCAACCATTATGGAAAACAGTATGGCGATTCCTCAAGGATCTAGAACTAGATGTACCATATAACCCAGCCATCCCATTACTGGGGATATACCCAAAGGATTATAAATTATGCTGCTATAAAAACACATGCACACGTATGTTTATTGTGGCACTATTCACAATAGCAAAGACTTGGAGTCAACCCAAATGTCCATCAGTAACAGACTGGATTAAGAAAATGTGGCACATATACACCATGGAATACTATGCAGCCATAAAAAAGGATGAGTTTGTGTCCTTTGTAGGGACATGGATGAAGCTGGAAACCATCATTCTTAGCAAACTATCACAAGAACAGAAAACCAAACACCGCATGTTCTCACCCATAGGTGGGAACTGAACAATGAGATCACTTGGACTTGGACTTGGGAAGGGGAACATCACACACCGGGGCCTATCATGGGGAGGGGGCGGGGGGGAGGGATTGCATTGGGAGTTATACCTGATGTAGATGACGAGTTGATGGGTGCTGACGAGTTGATGGGTGCAGCACACCAACATGGCACAAGTATACATATGTAACAAACCGGCACGTTATGCACATGTACCCTAGAACTTAAAGTATAATAATAATAAAAAATAAAAAAATAAAAAAAAAAGAGAAAGTATTCACCTAAGGACCATGGGGAATGTAAATTTTGTGAAGACACTCTATTTTTGTCCTCCACAGGCACACAGTTTTGTGAGGAACTATGCAGATAAGTGAAGCACAAAGCCAAATGAAATTATTTTTATTCTGGAGTTACAAAATACAAATGAAGAAAGGTAGCCATTCTGTAATCAGATAGAGGAATCCATAAATGTATGTGGAGAAAGGGATGGAGTAGAAGTGTACTTTTCTCTACACATCAATTAGGATAGACTTCTGTGGGTTGCAGAAACCTCTAAATAGGGGTTTAAACAAATAGGAGGTTTCATTTTCCTTTTACATAACAGTAATCTGCAAATGAGTATTCCAGGACCAATGTAACAACCTGTATTAGTCCATTCTCACACTGCTATAAAGAATACCACTCGAGACTGGGTAATTTATAAAGGAAAGGGATTTAATTAACTCATAGTTTTGCATGGCTGGAAAGGCCTCAGGAAACTTGCAATCATTGCAGAAGGGGAAGCCAGCATGTCTTACATAGTGGCAGGTGAGAGAAGTGAGGTGTAAGCACCGGAAAAATTGCCATGTTTACAACCATCAGATCTCATTTGTTTCACTATCACAAGAACAGCATGGGGTAAACTGCCCACATAATCCAATCTCTTCTTTCCCAGAACACGTGGGGATTACAGGTCCCTCCCTGGACACATAGGGATTACAATTTGAGATGAGATTTGCATGCGGACACAGAGCCAAACCATCTCCCAACCCAATACTTCCTTAAAGGAACCAAGTGCTTTCTGTCTTTATGTTCCATCGTTCTTAGTGACAAATGCTCTGCTACAGGTACAACATATTTCAGGCAATAAGAAGGAAGAAAAAAGAAGGCTTGACACTCTTGTACATCTACTTATGGCTTACTAGAAAATGCTGTCACACTGCCCCACCTAGCAGCACAGGTATCTAGTATTTTCATTTTCTAGGCATTGGATTAGGTAAGAAAAAGAGAAAGGGATTGGAATGTGTATGGAATAAGACAACTTATATTAGTTGCAATAATTCAAATGTTTGACTACTAGAACCACCCAGAATTGTAAAGAAAGTGATATTACTTTCTCTATTTGTAGATGACGTATTATGTTTCTGGAAAACCCAAAAGAAATAAAAAAAGAACTGCAAGCAACATACATTAAAAAATGATGTAAAATGGCTATAGACTTAAGTGTCATAGCTATATCTATAACATTTTCAGACAAAAAGAGGAGAAAATTGTTGAGACATTAGAGTATGCAAAGATTAACTGAATCAGATACAAAAAGCACGAATTAGAAAATAAAAAATGGTAAATTAAACTTTATTAAAATGGGAAATTTGCTCTTCAAAAGACATCATTAAGAAAATAAAAAGACAAGCAACAGTGGGAGAAGTTTTTGCAGTGTATACATCTCACAAAGAATGTTTAAGCAGAATATATAAAGAGTTCTTATACTTTAATAATATTCTCTCTATAAAAACTTCGTAAATTATTTTAGAGATGGGGTCTCACTATGTTGCTCAGGTTGGTCTCAGACTCCTGGCTTAAAGCTATCCTCCTGCCTCAGCCTTTTGAGTAGCTGGGATTACAGGAATGAGCCACCACATCCAGCTCGTTCAGTAATATTCTTGAATGGCCTGCATGGACAGATACTTAAAAAAATACAAGTACGGGTATATGCATATAAACATGTAGATATAATATTCAATATATTTAACAACCAGATTGGTAGATGCACTGACCAATCAGAATTGACACTGACTTTGGGACTAAAGAAGTTCCATAAGCCTCTGTTTTGACAGGCTACTAGATCCAAGATTGTGGAGAAATATTTTGGGATCCCTGGGAAGAACTGGGATTGGAGGATTGGAGGAGACACTTGGGTAACCTGAGCAACAGGTACTTACCAAATTGTATAGATATTTTACAAACTGTAGAGTCATACCAATGCATATCACCTGCATATTATAATGCTATTTATGTAGTTTATTTTCGTGATTAATTTGTATATTAACCCTGTACCAATTCCACAATGTATTAGTTACTATATTTTATAGCAAATTTTGTCAGTCAAGACTCCTAATTTTATTTTATTTAGAACATTATTTTGTATTTTTAAGCAGGTTTTTTTTTTTCTAGTTTAATTTGAGAATCAACTTGTTACGATTCTTAAAACTATTCTGAATTTGTTTGTAATTGTATTGAATTTGAGAAAAGTTGACAACTAAAATACAAGTCTTTGCATCAAAAAATATATGTATCTTCACTTGTTTATACACCATGGTGAAAACGGAATAACCATTTTTGTTAGTTACAGAGTAGCATAACTCACTTAATGAATAGCTGTCTGACATTACAGTCCAAAGTATCTTGATTTTACTTTCAATAATCAAGTTCCTATAACTGTATAAAATATATTTTTAGCCTCCCCAGTAGGTCACTGACTCCCCCTAGGATCCTGCTGTGCCCTTGTCCTTCAGAATCTTCTATAAGATTTTTCCTGAAGCGTTTCAACATAGAACTCATTACCCAGTTTATATTCTGGATATGTATATATATTTTATATTTGGAAATATGATCTTATATAATTCCCAAAGACAGAATTTTTAGCAGTTGAAGTTTCCTTTGATTTGGTAATGTAATTGTCACTCTATGTCACTTAGAATATTTTGGATTTTGTCATGCTCAGCAATGAATTTCCTTTCATAGATTTTCTTTGTATCCTGGCAGCTTTTACTCCTTTGTAGATTTTGAATGGTTAGAAGACAGTGCAAAGAAGGCTACTTTACACATAAAGATACTTTAATTAGCTGAACAAATACATTTAACTTATTTTATTCTTGAATTATAAACTTCTTAAGGCCATAAAATGAGTCTAATTCAAATTTCCCAGAGTGCCATGGTGTCCAGCATAGGTATTTTGTGACTGGCAGGTGGTTGCATTTATCTAGGAAATAAAAGACAAAGAACACCTGTTGCACATTTGCTGTGTGTCAGTTTGCTTAGTACTTCATATGAATTTTCTCATTTTACTTTTTCAACAAACCACTGAAGTTATGCTATTATTGCTGTTTTACGTATATGGAAGATGAGACTCAGAGAAATTATGAAAGTTGCTAAAATTCTCAGAATTGAAGAATTGTGGATCTATGCATCAAATCTAGGCAGATTGATGTCAAAAGTTCATTTTGAAATGAACAGTTAGGTCTTCAAGATGCTTGTTAGTGAATTCAAGCCAAGTTTGTGGTTTTCCTTATATGTGCTTCTTATCAGATCCTCCATGCTGAGGTGTATAAGGTTCTGGACAGGTAATTAGGAGAACTGAGGCTGAGATGAGCTCTGCTGCTAATGAACTGTGAAACCATAACCATTATTTTCTTGTTCTTTCTAACAGAAATTATTTACATACATAAAATACTTTGTGATCTACAGGGTGCATTTGCATATATTACTTGGGTAATTGTTATGGTGGGCAGAAAAATTATCTCCTTTGCTCTCCTTCCACCCATCACCAAAGATGGCAACATCCTAGTCCCCAGAAATGGTGAATATGTTGTGTTAAATGGAAAGGGAAAATTAAGGCTGCTGGTGGTATTAAGGTTGCTAATTAGTTGAGATGGGGATCTTGGGATAATAAGAATACTCTGGTTTATCCAGGTGGGACCAATGTAATCACAGGGATTTCTATAAGGGAGAGAAGGGGTAGGAGAGTCAGTGTGAATGTGTAAAGGAGAGTGTTAGAAGCCAAGAAATGCAAGCAGCCTCTGGAAGCTGATGATGACTAGGAAACAGATTTCTGCCTCGTGTCTTCAGAAGGAACTTAGGCCTGCCAGCACCTTGATTTTACTCCAGAGTGACCCGTTTTAGACTTCTGAAACCCTACCTCTACAACCGTAAGAAAATTAATTTTTATTGTTTTAATTCACCAAGTTTGTGGTAATTTGTTATAATGGGAGTGGGGAGCTAATACAAGTATCATTACAAACCTGCATCTTAGATACCATTATCACTGTATTGTAGATGTGCAAACGAGGTCCAGAGTGAAAAATGACATGCTTAAAGAAAGTCAGCCATTAAATACTGATTAAGAAATTAGCTCAGGTGTTATGACCACAAATCCATGGCACTTTTTACATAAAATGAGGGGGTTGGATGACATACTGTCTAAAGTCTTTCTAGTTCTAAGACTCAATGATTTAAAGTGTCAAATGAAATCACAGACTAAAATGTGAGAATTTATTGGCTGCGTACCTCTTGGTTCTCGGGAGCATTTCTAAAGCAAAAAGGTTTTGGCATCTTTTTGCTGCATTGCAAACTAGATGTTTTTCTTCTAGTGTAAGCCTTGTGGCCTTTGCTCCTAGCTCTGAAGTTTAGCTTCTTGGACTCTTTGACACACATAACTAAAGTAGTTTTCTCCTGTGCCTTTTAAGGATTTACTAACACTTCACTAAACTGGCTTTTTGCTGACAGCAACTGATTTTTTACCTGACCTGTTTCTTGAATGAAACTTGTCTTTTCAACAGTTCAAAACATTTTAAATAAATAGGGTTAAATTTGGCATCTGTTTTGAAACAAATTACAATTTCTTTGACATGTTAACTAATATATGTATTTATATAATGATGAAAATATATGCACTATTAAAATATATTAAAATGTTTTATTTCTAAATATTACTTGTAAAAAACAGTTTTGTATTTTCAAAGTATTTAATAGGATTTAGAGATGTGTGTACAGAAATGATCCATAATTGCACTGACAGGATTATCTCTGGTGAACTTGAAGAAGAAAATAGAAATAATATATGCACATGGTTAGAAAATGCAAATGGAATAGAATGGTGTAAAATGAAAGAAAAGGGAAATGATTTTTATGTGACCAGTTGAGTTTATGTGTATAACTATCACTTATCTCATCTGTCCCTTCCAAAAAACTTACATCCTGACTCTAAGCATCATTTGGGATCCACTTTGCATAGAATCCAGAGAGTAGATTTAAAAATTGCATTAAGTAAACTTTAATCTCAAACTGTGTAAGTAAAGCAACAAATAAACTTGAGAATGACTGAACTTGGAAAAAATGAAAACAATGCACAATTTAGTATGTATAGGTAAGAGGAACTGCAAATGTTATTTTATTTTTCAGACTTAGTATATATGGGTGAAATTATTTGCCAGTTATAGTTAAAGGACTTGTTTTAGTTTTTTTTTTCTTTTTCATCCCTTGCCAAACTTTTGCTATGTTCACTGATCTCTTCTGTCTTCTGAATTTGGCACTAACATAGTTGCTTCCACATGCCATGACTTATTTCAAATTGCAAATAAATATTGGCTTCTTAGTAGGAAATTGTCCATAGTTTAGACTTGACAAAAAATCTACTTCAAATATACCCTGAACTTAGTTGTTCCCCAGTTAGTTCTTCTGAGTTCAAGATAACTGTGTCTGAGATCTGAGGGCTCTCTACATTTACATATCTATTATGAATGTATCTGTTATGCTTCTCCTGAAAGATAATGATATTGGCAGTGGAGCAAAGCCATCACAATCTGGTTTGGCAGGAAGGGATTTTTTTTTCACATTGTCTAAGTCAAGATCAGTCACCTGATTGCAAAAAAAAAAAAAAAAAAAAGAAAGAAAAAGAAAAATGGTGTTACACAACTTTTATCCTTTAGTCTTAGACTTTTCTTTCAATTGCAACATATTGAGTATTTTTTGTTGTTATTTTGTTTTTGTTTTTGTTAGCTCTAACTTTAAAACACTTTAGGATGGTTTATGAAGACTATTTTTTAGAGAATTTTTATGTTTGCTGCACAATTAAGAAGAAAATACAGAGATTTCCCTTCTCTCACCCTCCTCTAGACATACATAGCCTACTGCATTATCAACACTGCCCACTGGAGTTGTACATTAGTTACAATTGATGAACGTCCATTTACTCATTATTATCAACTAATGTACATAATTTACACAAGGGTTTATTCTTGATGTTGTACAGTCTGCAGGTTTTGACATACTTATGATGACATATATGCATAATTATGATATCATACAGAGTAGTTTCACTGCCCTGAAAGTCATCTGTGCTTCACTGATTCATCTCTGCTTCTCAACGCTGCAACCAATAATCCTTTCATTCTTGCCATAGTTTTTTCTTTTCCAGAATGTCATATAGTTGTAATCATACAATAGGTAACTTTTTTAGATTGACTTCCATCACATAACAATCACATAGCAATATGAATTTCAGGTTTCTCCATGTCTTGCCTTTGCCTGATAGCTCATTTCTTTTTAGCTCTGAATAATATTTCATTGTATAAATGTACCACAGTTTTTTTTAATCCATGCACCGACTGAAGGATGTCTTGGTTGCTTCCAAGTTTTGGGTGTTATGAACAAAGCTGCTATAAACACTTATGTGT
The DNA here is from genome assembly GCF_003255815.1 of Theropithecus gelada. Lineage (NCBI taxonomy): Eukaryota > Metazoa > Chordata > Mammalia > Primates > Cercopithecidae > Theropithecus > Theropithecus gelada. The sequence goes on along the minus strand of NC_037675.1, from coordinate 45,529,969 downwards.
GGGATATTTTTATGGACGTATATTTTGAATTCTTTTGGGTCAATGTTAAGGACCCAAAAGGAGCACAATTTCTGGCTCATATGGTAAGAGTATGTTTAGTTTTGCAACTTTCTTCTAAAGTTGTGGTGTCATCTTGCATTCCCACAAGCAATGAATGAAAATTTCCGTTGCTCCATGTCCTTGCCAACATTTGATGTTCTCAGTGTTCTAGATTTTGGTCATTCTAATAGGCATCTAGTGGTAGCTAAGTTCTTTAATCTGTATTTTTTGATGGCATATCAAGAAGGTGATGTGGAGCATTTTCTTACAAGCTTATTTGGCCTCTATATATTTTTTCCAGTGAGGTGCCTGCTAAGCTCTTTGGCTTATTTTAAAAATCAGGTTATTTATTTTCTAATTGTTGAATTTGAGAGTTTTGCATATTTAGGATAATAGTCCTTTATTAGATAAATCTTCTTGCAAATATTTTCTCAGAATCTGTGACTTGTCTTTTTATTCCCTTGACAGTGTTTTATGTAGAAGAAATTTTTAACTTTAGGGAAGTCCATCATATGTATTCTTTATACATATATATATATATATATATATATATATATATATATCTCAACATCAAAACCAAGGTCACCTAATTTTCTACTGTGTTATCTTCTAGGACTTTTATGTATATTTTGTTTACATTTAGGTTTGTGATCCATTTTAAATTAATTTTTGTAAAGAGTATGAAGTCTGTTTCTAGATTATTTATTTATTTTTTTGCCTGTGTATGTCCAGACTCTTTAAGACTTTTATAAGAAGAAGTGTGGTGCCATAGAGGGAAAGAATGTTAAGAGGAGTAGAAGAATTATCTTTTAGGAGCTTTACCATTCACTGAGAATACACATTATTCATAATAAGTTAAATACTAGAATAACATAGAATTTGATGAAAACCATACATATATATGTAATCTATGAATAAGTTAATCTTATTTAATCTTTTATTATAATGCATTATATATAAATGGGTAAATAAACCTTTCTTCCTTTATGGATTTTGAATCATTTGAATGAAAAAAGTACCAACTGCTTGACACCTATATACCTGAACTTAATAAATGATCATAACAATGGTATGATATACCACTATTTTTCTTATTTTATAGATCAGGAAACTAGGAAAGAGAGAAGTTAAATAACATAATGAAGGTCATATGACTAGAAAGTGAAAAATGAAAATATAACTGGGGACTTTTTAATGCCAAAATACATGATCTTTCCTCTGTGCTCTACTGCTTCGATATAGATAAGAATTGTCTAAATTTTGTTAATATTTGTCTTATATTTTATACACTTATAAATATGCCACCAATTGTTACAATTATGAACACTCTGAAGGTGATTTAGTACTCAGAGACAAATTACTTGATTTAGAAGTAACTTCTAGTGAAAATAACCTAGGACCATAATATGGGCATTCCAAATGACTTTAAGGAAGTAATGTAGACACGAAAGAGGAATAGTGGTATAAGCAGATCAATAGTTGAATTATGAAACTTCAAAAGTATGTATATAAGCATAAGCCATCACTTTTTGCATTCATTCTACAGTTACTAAAATGTTTTCAAAAAGTCCTTTTACCTAGAATTGGAATTATTGCCACATAATTATTTGTTCATTCAGTAGTCACTTGTTGATAATGGAAAGGAACCATATGTGGTGACATTTAATTCTAGCTGACATTACTGTGTGCTTTTGTATTAGGTTATGATTTGCCATTCTGAACCATTCTTATGATTTATTTGTGGAGGAAATGTGGCACAAACTGCTATTAACTCTTCATGCAATGTGAGAACATTATAGACTAAAGTCAACATTGTTTTGAAAGCTGAAAACATGTTAAAATTCAAAATACAGTAATAAAAATAAAAATATATTTAGATTTTAATAAAACTATTTTATGGAGATGAAATTCAATGATAGTAATTTTAAGTTAAGATATCTTAAATGAATGGGAATAATTATAATTTGGCTTAAAATAGATTTAAGGCCTAAATGCATTTTTGGTATATTTTCTGATGACATCTCTTTCTGTCTCTCTCTATCTCCCCCCTTCTCATTCTCTATCTACCTATCTATCTATCCATCCACTCATTTAACTGTCATATATATGCATTTTGTGTGTGTGTATAAAATATCAGCATAGTGAATTACCAATTCATAAAATTATACTTTTGTCTATCTTGAAATTTATTTCTTTATGATTATCTTTTTTTTATTATTATACTTTAAGTTCTAGGGTACATGTGTACAATGTGCGGGCTTGTTACATATGTATACATGTGCCATGCTGGTGTGCTGCACCCATTAACTTGTCATTTACATTAGGTGTATCTCCTAATGCTATCCCTCCCCGCTCCCCCCACCCCACAACAGGCCCCGGTGTGTGATGTTCCCCTTCCTGTCCAAGCGTTCTTATTGTTTAATTCCCACATATGAGTGAGAACATGCGGTGTTTGGTTTTCTGTTCTTGCGATAGTTTACTGAGAATGATGGTTTCCAGCTGAACCCATGTCCCTGCAAAGGACATGAACTCATCCTTTTTTATGGCTGCATAGTATTCTGTGGTGTATATGTGCCACATTTTCTTAATCCAGTCTGTCATTGATGGACATTTGGATTGGTTCCAAGTCTTTGCTATTGTAAATAGTGCTGCAATAAACATACATGTGCATGTGTCTTTATAGAAGCATGATTTATAATCCTTTGGGTTTATTTATATGTTTTCATTTCTATGTTCATTTTCAATGTTTTAAATTATGGAAAAAGGAGAATTTCTTTGCATACACACGCAGGTTCCAATTTGTTTATAATAATGGTTTTCTGTCAGTGATTTGAGGTGAGGCAAAGAAGTTGCAGTAGAAGCGTCATTTCAATATGCAGTAAAGTAAGATTTTTCAGTCTTTGAGGAAGTGGAGGGAACTAAGGATACAGTTGTGATCCACCCAGACTTAATTAATTTATCTCAAGCATTTTAGATTTATAATACTATATCCATTCTAAGTTATACATTTTTAATTTACATTTTTCTCTCTGAAAAATAGGTGCTCCATACAATTGATGATGTTTTACAATAATTGAACAGAAAGAAATTGTGATATAGTTTTTATTACTGCATTTATATGGAGTTAGTCAGATATTTTGTTCCCACACCAATAGTGTCTATACCCTGTACTGCTACAAAAATTGAATTCAATTGACATTTTAGTGTCAGATAATTCAATGATCATTTGAGAAAGAAATGAGTCACAGTTGTTCCCTTGAAGCCTTCCACTGATAATTTATAGCAAGATCAATATAGTATTAAATGTGTAGACTTAAAAATAGTATTTAGAAACTGAGATCTGGTGCTAAGTGTTACTTATTGCTATGGGTGTGTCACTGCTTCTAAGCCCTTTAGTGGACAGACCTGAAAAATATGTATAATTACCATGTATATACATACATATTAATGTGTATTCCTATACCCATCTATCTGTATGTAGACATTAATATAAATATGAGTTCATAGGAATAACTGACTGTAAACCAGCATCACAGGATATGTTTGAGCCCCTACCCCCTTGGTTATTTCTATCTTCTTTATCCCGCAGTGGAAAAACCTGGCTCTTATTATCTATATTTATCTGTTCAATCCTAAGTTAACATAAAATGGTTTCAGAATACATACTCCTGTGAGAAGCAAATACACCAGCTAGAGTACAGTGTTGGTATATGGTACGTTTTGTCTCTTGCCTTACAGATAAAATGTTATTTTTTAAACCTAGCTTCTAGCTATCTCTTTAGAGATATTTTAAGTATAGAAAGCACTTCATCTCCAAATTTAGTGGATTTGAAAATGGAGGAAGGAGGGTACCAGCCAAGGAATGCAATCTGCCTTAAAAGTGGAAATTGGCCATGGCTGACAGTCAGCAATGGATATGAATTCAGCCAATAACCTGAATGAAGTTGAAAGTAGACTCTCATAACTTCAAGTAAGGAAGGCAGTCTTGCCAATACATTAATTTCAGTCTGTGATACCAGGGCAGAGAAACCAGCTGAGTCTCTTGAAATTTCTGTCTTACAGGGCAGCGGGTTAATATATTTTTGTTGTTTTAGACCATTAAGTTCATAGTAATTTGTTATAGGAGCAATAGAAAATGAATGTCACATCCTTCCTAATAACTCATAACCTCAACCTATTAGGAGAAAAGATCAAATGTGAAATACCTGACCTCTGCTCTGCAAAACAGTCAAGGGCATAAAAGACAAGGAAAGACTGAGGGACTGTAACAAAATGACAGACACCAAAGTGACAATGGTAACTAAGTGCATTATGAGTTCCTGGATTGGATTCTGAGACAGGAGAAAGACGAATATGGACAAGCTGGTATAATTCCATAAAGTCTGCAGTTTGATAATATGAACCAATGCTAATTCATCAGTTTTGAGAATTATATGTGGTTATGTAAGATAATAGCATTGGGAGAAGCTGATTGTAGTTACATGGAAATGCTCTTCATTGCTTTTGCAACTCTATTTTAAGTCTCAATTTATTTTAAAATAAAAAGAAAACAATATGGAATGGGGGTCAGGATTTTGTGGGAAAAGATCCTGAGCAGTATAAGGAATGCTGCTTTTCTGATGTGCTTAATGACACAGAGAAAGTGTGGGGAAAATGCACTTTCAAGTGAAAAATGATTCAGAGTAGTAGTACACTAGGGAGATTTAAGAATAATGGGACCAATTTGTTTTACTTTTATTACTTGTTATATATAACATAATAATATATACAATATAAATCCATGGCAGAAAGATTTTTAAAAAGAACTATTTTTGTAAGTGTAAAATAAAATAAACAATTAGAAAGCATTGTTCTAGCTTAATTGGCAGCATTTATAGTGATATGGTGAAATAATGAAAGCCTTTTTAATTTAAAGCATCTTAAATTTTATAAAATGTTTGTGTAGTATTTAATTTTTACATCAAACATGAAATATTTCTTATCAATATTACTATATGCAAAGGGGAATCTAAGGTTCAGTGATATCAATTTACCTGAATTCATAGTATTAATAAGGGGCATTGCTGGAAATCAAAATAGCTCTCACAGCTAAAAGGACTGTATACTTACTCCAGAATATGCTACCTCCTTTAACAAATGAAAGTACAGTAGGTCACAGACCCACCCTGAACTCCCAACATTAATGTTCTAATGTCTTAGACTGGTATATCTAACATGTAGTATATTAATTTGGAAGTAAAAATAATTACATAAAGTAAGTAATCCTATTTGGATGAATTGTTGAAAATTAGAAGATAGTCACATGGTGATCCACTCTTTTGATGTTAATGACATCCTGAGACACAAAGTAGCCATTTGAATTTGAGAGTGAATTCATTTTATTTTCTTTAGATCAATTAAATTAGTAAAACATGCAATATTGTAAATTATGTTAAAATAATAATTTTCAGCCTAATAAGGTAGTGAAGAGAAAGATGACAGTGGTGAATCTTCTCATTTTGAAGCTTCTGTAGTTTTTGTGTGAATTTGAAGCACAAAAAATTCAGCAAATATAAAGCATAAGGTATGATATGAGTTATTCAATGGCACTTGCTGATTTTTGAGAAAGAAGCATGCAGAACAAATTAAGGTGTTTAATTTCTATTTTATCCTTTGTGCCATGCCAGTCAAAACATGCTCTATTTCAAAGCTTTCCAAAATGAAAGATTTTAGAATTGGTTTTTGCTTTCAACACCCATTGCCTTAAAAATGGCATTTAAAAAATTAGAAATCTGAATGAGAAAGAAAAACAATATTTGGAAATTCTTGAAATTTAGGAAATTTTCAATATATATACTTTTTGTGTTTTTGAAGTCAGGTTGGTCAAATAAGTCCAACTAATTTGAGTTTTTTAATATACATTGCCAGAAACAAATTTGAGATAATTTAAAAGAAAATGATATCTCTCTCTTTTATGTGGTATTTTCACAGTAGTTTTAACTATTGATTTAACCCCTTGAAATATTGATTTCTTAATACCAAAGTTGGGATATTTAGGGAAAATGTCTGGATCAGACTACAACCTGGAAAATATTATCTAAAAAATCCAAGATACTATTATCATCATCACAACCATCATCTATATTACGTTTAAGTTTTTAGAGTATTCACTTTTTGGAAGTACTATTAAAAAGGTATTAAAGTATAAATTGAAATAACCACTGAAATTATAGTCAAATAAAGAACCTACTTATTTAATTATTAATAAAAAGGAACATGTATAAGTAAATACATTATTGTTTGGACTTTTTCTTACCGTCAGAAACTATTTAAATACAGAGGCAAGATGGCTAACTAGACATGTCAGATATGAATTCTCAGAAAAAAAGATCCAACTTTCAGGTGAATGATCATGGCCTGAATGGAATACTGAGGGAAGAGTGCCAACACCTATTGGAAAAGCCATGGGAAGAAGCTGACAGTACAGAAAAAGAAGGCAACAAGAGTTTGGTAGAGACTGACCTCCAAGAAATTTTGGAACTCCATGGAAAGGGTAGGCAAGAGTGATTATTTTCTCCCTCTTCCCTGTGTCAGGCTGTTAACTAATGAATTTCTGGAGAGCTACTCTGCCTTTGCAAGCCCAGGCACTGCTGTTGGCAGATACTTGGGAACTTCTGGAGAACAGAGCGCCTGGAAGCCAGCTCATGTGGGTTTGCTGGCTTTCCACTCAAACCCAAGCTAAAGCAATGAAACCATAATGGTTGTGCACCCATTGTGGACCACTATCCTGCACAAGAATCTTAGCACTGTTTCTCCACAACACTAGATCCCCTGCAAATATTCCATCATAGAATCTGCTCTGAAATGTGGCAACCACAGGGACCAGTCGGACTCTGTGGAACTGTGGGATCCCCATGGATCTAGCCCTCAGCACAAATTGTCTCTAGGGGAAGGGGAATTGAAGTCCACCAAAGAGCCTCTGCAAGCAAAGGAAACCAGATCACACACTCTCTATTGCTCGACAGCCACTTACTTGGGACCAGAAAGTGGCTGTGCACCTTCCAGTGGAGACATGGGCATGGTGCTGATCTCTGAAGAGGGGAAGTGCTGTTCCACCTCAACAGACAGGTAGAAACAGTGGCTTGGAATGGATGTGGAGCTTCTGCTACCCCCAATTCACTACTGGAGATGCAGTCATGGCTTCTCCCCCTGAAAACTGGTGCAGGTGTACTTGGAGACAGCCTTTTCAGCACTATTGGAGCAGCTGTTTACCCACTGAAAGTATACACCGGCCTGGGCTTGCATGAAGGGTGGAGTTCATTTTCTCCCTTCTGGGCAAAGTGGGAACATTCCTGCAGGGGAGTTCAAACTAGTCACAGAGTCGTCTATTTTGGGTTGAGGAAAGAGATTCTGCCTTGCAATCATTTGAGCAGCAGCCATAAGATGGGTGTTTTACATTAAAAAAAAAAAAAAATCAGCATGAAAACTCTGACTGTACAAAAAGGCAGGTGTTCCACCACCCTCAAAGGATCACACTAGCTTTTCAGCAATTATTCCTAACCAAAATGAAAATTATAACGTGACAAAGATTCAATATATGGATTGTAAGGAAGACTCAAAATATGGATTGTAAAAACACACGATGAGAACCAAGAAAAACTGAAAACCAACACAAAGAAATTAGAAAAGCAATCCAGGATATAAAAATATAATTATATATATATATATATATAAAAAACTGATTCTGGAACTGAAAAATTTACTGGAAGTTCAAAATACAGTTGAAAGTCTTAATAATATACTACATCAAAGAGAAGAAAAAATTTCAGAGCTTTTTAATTCATCCAGTTAGAGAAAAATAGAGAAATAAGAATTTCAAAAAATGAACAAAGCCTTCAAGAAATATAGGATTTTGTAAAATGACCAAACTAAGCTTGATGAATGAAAGTGACCAAAATAAGCATCATAAATGGAGACATAAAGCCTTTCTCAGATAAAGAAACTCTAAGGAAATGCATCAACACTAGACTGGTCTTACAAGAAATGCTCAAAGGATTTCTAAACACGGAAATAAAGAATACTTGCCATCATAAAAGCACATATAAGTACAATGCTCACAAATCTATAAAGCAATTACACAATTGAGACTGCAAAGCAACTAGTTAACACCATTATGACAGGAATGGAACCTCACATATCAATACTAACCTTGAATGTGAAAGGCCTAAATGCTCCATGAGAAGGATATGAACTGGCAAATTGGATAACAAAGCAAGTTCCAACAATTAGCTGCCTACAAAAGACCCACCTAATGGGGAAAGATGCCCACAGACCCCCCCCACCCAAAAAAAAAGGAGAAAAGATATTTAACATAAATTGAAAGCAAAAATGAACAGGAGTAGCTAAGTGTATATCAGGTGAAATATACTTTAAACCAACAAACCTAAAAAAGACAATGTCATAAAATAATGATAAGTTTCAATTCAACAAGAAGATATAACTATTTCAAATATATATGAACCCAACATTGTAACACCCAGATTCATAAAACAAATACTACTGGTCCTAAGGAAAGAGATAGCAGTAGTGTAATGATTGAGAACTTCAATATCCCACTTATAACACTAGATAGATTATAGAGGCCAAAAATCAGCAAATAAACTTTAAACTGAATTCTAGGCCACAGAAACCTAATAGACATTTACAGAACATTCTACCCAACAAACACATAATACACAATATTCTTATCTGCACATAAAACATTCTCCAAAAGAGAATAGACCAATAGACCACATGGTTGGCCATAAACTGAGACTTATTAAATTCAAAAAAATAAAAATTATATCAAGTATCTTCTTGGACTACAGTATAATAAAATTGGAAAAGTAACTGTCAAAACTACACAAATGCATGAAACAAAACACCTTGCTCCTGGATGATTTTGGGGTAAACAACAAAATTAAGACAAAAATAACAAAAAATCTGAAATTAGTGAAAATACAGACACAATGTATTAAAACCTTTAGCAGTGCTAAGAGGAAAGTGTCTAACATTAAGTGCCTACATTAAATAGGCAAATTTATCTCATACTAACATTCTAACATTTTAAATCAAAGAACTAGAAAAACAAGAGAAGAAAACCCAGGGGTGGCAGAAGAAATAACAAAGATAAGAGCAGAACTAAATGAGATTGAAAACATAAAAATGATACAAAGAGCAACAAAATTAAAAGTTTGTTCTCTGAAAGGATAAACAAAGTCAATAGGTTGCTAGTGAGATTGAGGAAAAATGATAAATGATTCAAATAAGCACAATCAGAAATGGAACAAAGGGGAAGCAAGAACATCTTCACATTTTGACATGAGAGCGGGTTGGGAGAAGTACCACACTTTTAAACTATCAGATCTCATGAAAACTCACTCATTATCATGAAAACAGCAAAGGAAAATTTACCCCGTGATCCAGTCACCTCCCATTAGGTCCCTCCCCCAGCACTGGGAATTAAAATTTAACATGAGATTTGGATGGGGACACACAGCCAAACAATATTACAATCTTACTGATACCGTGTCTGGAATTGGTGGGTTCTTGGTCTTGCTGACTTCAAGAACGAAGCCGTGGACGCTCACAGTGATTGTTACAGTTCTTAAAGATGGTGTGTCCAGAGTTTGTTCCTTGAGGTGTTCAGGTGTGTCCACAGTTTCTTCCTTCTGATGGGTTCATGGTCTCGCTGACTTCAGGAGTGAAGCTGCAGACCTTCGTGGTGAGTGTTACAGCTCTTAAAGGTGGTATGTCTGGAGTTGTTCATTCTTCCTGGTGGGTTCATGGTCTCGCTGGCTTCAGGAGTGAAGCTGCAGACCTTCACGGTGAGTGTTCAAGCTCATAAAGGTGGTGCAGACCCAAAGAGTGAGCAGCAGCAAGATTTATTGTTAAGGAGTGAAAGAACAAAGCTTCCACAATGTGGAAGGGGATTGGAGGGGGTTGCTGCTGCTGGCTCAGGCAGACTGCGTTTATTCCCTTATCTGACCCCACCCACATCCTGCTGATTGGTCCATTTTACAGAGAGCTGATTGGTCCATTTTGACAGGGGGCTGATTGGTGCATTTACAAACCTTTAGCTAGACACAGAGTGATGATTGGTGCATTTACAAACCTTGAGCTAGACACAAAGTGCTGATTGGTGCATTTACAATCCTTTAGCTAGACAGAGTGCTAGACAGAAAAGTTCTCCAAGTCCCCACTAGATTAGCTAGACACAGAGCACTGATTGGTGCATTTACAAACCTTAAGCTAGACACAGAGTGCTGATTGGTGCATTTACAATCCTCTAGCTAGACATAAAAGTTCTCCAAGTCCCCACTTGACTCAGGAGCCCAGCTGGCTTTGCCTAGTGGATCCCACGCCAGGGCCATGGGAGGAGCTGCCCACCAGTCCTGAGCTATGTGCCTGCACTCTTCAGCCCTTGCGTGGTCAATGGGACAGGGCTCTGTGGAGTAGGGGGCAGCGCCCATCAGGGAGGCTCAGGCTGCAGGGGAGCCCACCTGTTGGGGGGCTTGGGCATGGTGGGCTGCAGGTCCGGAGCCCTGCCCCATGGGGAGGCAGCTGAGGCCCAGTGAGAACTCGAGCATGGCATGGGTGAGCCAGCAGTGCTGGGCGACCTGGTGCACCCTTCACAGCTGCTGGCCTGGGTGCTAAGCCCCTCACTGCCCAGGGCAAAAGCCCCGCTCCAAGTGCAAGGCAAGTTGAGCCCACACCCACCCAGAACTCATGCTGGCCAGTGAGTGCTGTGTGCAGCCCCCGGTTCCCACCCACGCCTCTCCCTCCATACCTCCTGGCAAGCAGAAGGAGCCAGTTCCAGCCTCGGCCAGCCCAGAGAGGGGCTCCCACTGTGCAGCAGTGGGCTGTAGGGCTCCTCAAGTGTGGCCAGAATGGACGCCGAGGCTGAGGAGGTGCCGAGAATGAGTGAGGTCTGCTAGCATGTTGTCACCTCTCAACACTATTCCAAAAAAATGATGAGAAGGGATTCCTCCCTAACTCAGTTTATGAAACCAGTATCATCATGATACCAGAATCAGGAAAACATACAACCAAAAAGCAAAACTATAGGCCAGTATCCCTGCTTAGCATAGACAAAAAAAACTTCAACAAAATACTTGCAACGTGCATCCAAAAGCATATCAAAAAGACAATTGATATTGTTTGGATGTTTTCTACTCCAAATTTCATGTTGAAATCTGATTTGCAATGCTGGTGGTGGGTCCTGGTAGGAAGTAATTGGATAATGGAGATGGATTCCTCATGGATGGCTTAGTACCATCCTCCTGCTAATGAATGAGTTCTTTCTCTGTAGTTCACGTGAAATCGGATTGTTTAAAAGAGTGTGGCACTTTCCCCTTCTGTCTCTTTCTCTTTCATTCTCTTGTTACCTCTCTCATCATGTAACATGCCTGCTCCTTCTTTGCCTCCCACCATGAGTAAAAGCTTCCTGAGACCTCACCCTAAGGCAATCAGATGCTGGTGCTATGCTTTCTGTAACAGCTGGCAGAATTGTGAGCTGACTAACTAGAAGCTACAAAAGACTGATGAAAAAAATCACAGATGATGTAAACAAATGGAAAAACATCCTGTGCTCATGGATTGGAAGAATCGATATTATTAAAATGAACATACTGCCCAAAGCAACCTGAAGACTCAACACAATCTCTGTCAAGTTACCAAGGTAATTCTTCACAGAATTTAAAAAAAAAAACAGTTACAGTTCATTTGGAACCAAAAAAGATACCCAAAACACAAAGCAATCATAAGCCAAAAGAAAAAAGCCAGAGGTATCACATTACCTAGCTTCAGATTATACTTCCAAGACTATATCAACTCAAAAAGCATGACACTGGTAGAAAACTAGACATATAGGTCAATGGAAAAGAATAGAGAACCCAGAAATAAAGTCATATACCTACAACCAACTGATCTTTGACAAAGTTGACAAAAATAAACAATGGATAAATAACACATTACTCAATAAATGGTGCAGGGAAAATGGGCTAGCTATACACCTCTGAATGAAACTAGAGCCCTATCCCTTGCCATACATAAAAGTTAACTCAAGGTGAATTAAATACTTCAGTGTAAGCCCTGATAAAAAGCCCAGAAGAAAACTTGGGGAAAACTCTTCTGGGCATTGACCTAGGAAAGGAATTTGTGACTAAGACCCCTAAGCAAATGCAACAAAAACAAAAATAGACAAATGGGTTTTAATTAAACCAAAAAGTTTTTGCATGGTAAAGGAAAGAATCAACAGAATAAACAGGCAGCCTAAGAATGGGAAAAAATATTTGTAAATTATGCCTTTGACAAAGCACTAATTTCCATAATCTACAGTGAACTCAAATGATTCAACAAGACAAAACCAAACAATTCCATTCAAAAGTGAGCAAAGGATATAAACAGACATTTCTCAAAAGAAGATATACAAATGGCCAAGAAACATGAAAAAATACTCAACATCACTAATCATTAGAGAAATGCAAATAAAAACTACAATGAGATATCTTATACCAGTCAGAACAACTATTATCAAATAGTCAAAAGTCACAGATGTTGACAAGGGTGCAGAGAAAACGGTATGCTTATTCACTATTGGTGGGAATGTAAATTAGTACAACCCCTATGGAAAACAGTATGGAGATTTCTCAAAGAACTAAAAATATAATCACCATTTGATCCAGCAGTCTCACTACTGAGCATCTACCCAAAGGAAAAGAAATTTTAAAAGACACCTGCATTTGTACATTTATTACAGCACTATTAACAATAACAGTCATGAAATTATCCCAAGTGTTCATCTTTGGATGACTGGATAAAGAAAATTTGGTATATATACACCATGGAACACTATGCATCCATAAAATAAAACAGGAAATCATGTCCTTTGCAGCAATGTGGATGAAGCTGGAGGCCATTATTCTAAGCAAAATAACTGAAAAACAGAAAAATCAAATACAGCATGTTCTTATAAGTGAGAGCTAAGCAATATGTAGACATGAATATAAAGATGAAAATAATAGACAATGGGGACTCCAGTAGGTGTTGGTTGGGAAGCAAGAAAGGGTTAAAGAAATACCTATTAGGTACAATATTTACTATTTGGATATGTACTAAAAGCCCAAATCTCACCATTATGCTATATATCCATGTAACAAACCTGCACATCTACCCCCTGAATCTGAAATTTAAAAAAAATTAAAAATAGCCACAAAATTTTATTAAAAAAAGAAAATATACTTAGTATGTGTCCACAATGGAATATTCTTCAGCCTTAAAGAAGAAAGAAATTTTGTCATTTGCTACAATATGAAAATAACTAGAGAATATTTTTCTAAGTAAAATAAACCAGGCAAAGGAAGACAAACACAGTACCACATTTTCTCATTTATTTATGAAACACGAAAATATCAAACTCACAGAAGCATGGAGTAGAATGGTTATTAGAGAGATTGTGAGTATGAGGGGAATGAAAATGTGATGATCAATGGGTACAAAATCTCAATTAGATAAAATTTTTTTCAGATTTTCTATTGCATAGTGTGGTGAATATAGTTAAGAACAGAGTATTGTACATTTCTAATAATGCTGAGTATATTTCACATGTTCTCACCACAAAAAAGTTAGTATTTGAAGTGATAAATATGTTAACTAACTTGATTTAATTATTCTATATAATATTCATAAAACATAACATGCCTTTGTACTCCATAGATAAACATAATCATAAATTGCCAATTTATAAAAAATACAAATTTTAAATATGTTTAACCATTTGCAAAAATAAATACAATATAAATCACTAGCATTAGTGGCAATATTGAAGCAAGCATATTTTTTATATTTTGATTTATTTTTTCTTGTCATTAATAATGTAAATATAAACCACTCAATTTTATAGCAAGAAAATTGCTTTCAATTTGGATTCTGATGCTGGGATATGTTCTTTCACCTTTTGTAGGACATTTCTGTATTACCTGCTAGAGACAGCAGTCATTGCTATCATTTAGAACATTAAGCCTTTAATTTCAGTCATAATAGATTTGGCACTTCGATTCTGGGTTTAATTACGTAAAATAGCACTTATAACATTTTGTCAAAGTATTGCTTTCATTTCTTATTTGATCCAAAATATCTAACCAACATAGAAAAATTCAATTAACTTGCTTTTGGGGAGAAAATGTTCAGCTTATTTTAAACATGTGTCTGGCAATAATTTTAGATGTGGTTTGGTTTATGTATTTAAAGATTTGGTTTTCAAGCAGTTTCGGAAACGCCAATGGGTAGTGAGAAAGAGTATCATACTGAGGCTGGTTGTTGGGGTTTTCAGCATGTATGCTTGATACTGTTATAGAGAACTCTTTTTAGAATATGCTCTTCTTATATTGCTATTAAGTTACTTGAGAATTGTCTTTTCTGAAAGCCTAGAGTAGTCTGTCCTTGGCTTTATATCCATGTTTATTTGACCACAAATATTGTCTCATGGTCATTTGCAACTGCTGAACTCTAAAACCCTGACTGCTACTCTGTGATAGTTGATCATTAGAATTTATGCTTTTAAAAGTAGCTAGTGGGTTTTAACAACCAGGTTAGTAGAACTGTCTTTGTATGTTTTAACTGACTGTTTTGCTAATATTATACTTCCTATTTTAATTTCAGTCTTACAAACGGCAAACTAAAAGAAGAGAATTATGCTAAAATTTAATGCAGAAAGTTAGGGAGGTTGAACAATTTTCTCTTTCCCAACAGAGTTTCTATTAAATAGATCCCCATATTCCTTCTGTAGTTGAAGTCCCTAATACAATGCAGTGTGTAAGAAAAAGCTGACATTATGAACAGAAAAACCACTGAGCTGTGCAACTTAGAAGAACCATCAACCCAAACATCCCCCTTGACAGCACTAAGTCCACCCCAGGTTACAATTCAGCTGAATTGCCTGTGCAGTGTTGTGTCCTTCTGTCTGGAACAATTCGTTCTCTTTATGAGAAAGGGGGGAAATTATCCAAAATCCATGGTCTCTACTTTATGTGATTAATTGGCATTAGCCAATATGTGCAAGCATAGTATGAGAACAGCAAGTTAGAGGAGCCTCCCAGAGAGAGGCTCCTGAGTATGCTCCCTCCGGTTTAGCTCAGCAGTTAATCAAACAGTTCTTAACTTCCCACTAAGGTTTTCTTTCTTTCTTTCTTTTTTTTTTTTTTTCTAAAGGAAGCAAAGCAAAGAATCAGTAAACATAACATTGGAATTTCTTTTACTTGTTCCAGAACAAGTAGGGAACATTTGTCTTTGTCAAGCTGCAAGTTGAGATTTATTCTCTTAAATGTACTTAGGTCTTCTCAACATCCTTCCTTTAATGAAAGCTATAGAAAAAGGGATTTCCCTCAAAAGAGATTTCGTTCATTGTGTTGGTGGTTGTTTTCCATTTCCAAATACAGAGATTGTTATATCTGTGTTTGACCATGATTATCTAGAAAAATAGAAACAGCATGAGTCATCAGAAATTATCTAGTGCCCTACAGTGATAAAAAGTAAAATTTGTATTTCTCTTGCTTAGCCTATCACCAGATTTCCCTATGAGTGTTCCATACTTCTGAGGAGATAGTTGGAGACTGTGATAAACAGAGTCATTGCAGAGACTCAGAGGGGCATGGCAATGATTTCAAATTTAACTTACGCAATCTGACATTATTTGCATTACTCAGTTGTATCCTTAGGACCTTTCTAATTGCAAATCTTGTGTCATTCATGGACTCATTCCAGTTGACACTAATATCAATAGTTACTACTGCTGAATTTCTCACACCATATTATTTCTTTTTAAAATGTTGCTGTGTGCTCAGTCCTTTAGATGCTCAACTTCCCCAGTTGTACAATGAAGCAATCCTCTATAGTTGCCTGGTTCCTCTCTCCTCAGATAGCTCAGTATAAGCCCATCAGCTTTCTCACCACATGGAATTAGTCATTTATGCTGACTCTTCAATATGACACTTGGGTCCTATTACACTCTGGTAGTGTTATTGAAACTTCAGCTATAAAACTTAAATTCCAAAAATCTAATGGCTTCATTTTCCCTCACACCATGGCCTTTATGGGATGTGTCTGTCAAGACAAATGATCCTCTCCTGATGAAGCACGTTTTGAAGTGGATCTAAATGCAAAGATCCTGACCTTGTGGTTCTCCTAAATCTTATTTTTCCTGAAAGTAACTTTAAAAAAAAGTGTGTGCTGTCCTTGTTGTTGAGACATACAACTTTCTGCTAGCAATAGGGATTTACTAAACTTGCTAATTATTATTATGTGAGCAGGTATATTATGGCTTGCCTGGCAAATTAGAGATCACCTCTTTTTAGGTCCACAGTAATAGCAAAATTATATTTTAGCATTTACATTCCTTTTGTTAAGACATATGCACATTTGTCAGATGTCTCATCAACAGTCTTTCTCATTTTTATAATATCTCGAATACAATAACTTATATTAGGAAATCTGAATTCTAGCACCATATAAAATCCTTCTCCCTGTAAATATATAATCTTGAATGTAAACTTATTTGGTGAAGGATTACTCTGATTAAATTATTTTATAAGATGAACTAAAGATAGTTAAATGACAGTTGATAAAATAATCTTTAGCAGTGCCTTAAAATAGATATCTAATATATAATCAACAGATTTCATTTCCTTTCTGTCCTTGATTTTGAGTTTGGCTGAAATACTAATAAGCATGCCAGGATGCATAGAACAGCAAGATTGAATAAGGATTATTTAACTTTATAGGCAATTTCCTTCCAATAGAGGCTTGCCCTTCTACATATGGATATATCCCAGAAAGATTCTCTTTAAACTATATCTGGCATTAAAATCTGAAACTAAAGAAACAACCCATTAATTTTTATCATGAAAGTAAATCATAAACTTATTTTCATAATGTATATATATTCAGTATCATCGGAATTCTTATGTTAATTCACTTATTTTATCAAATGTTTGCAAAAAGATGAAACAAGATTGTAGCTACATGATTAAAAATTGCTATAACAGCTAAATACTCTGAGAGGTGGATTTGACAAGTCCCTTCTAATTTTTTCACTATTCTGTTTGTGTGTGTTTCAAGTGTAGAAAATTCAAAATAACAATCTGTTTTCTGTATTAAGTATAGAAACTTAATAAATTAAGAGCAGCATTGTATCTATTATTAAAACAAGTGTGATAAATAGATCAAAGGCATTATCCTTGACTATGTGGAACAAAACAAAGTGTAATTAATTATGAGATAGATGTTAAGACAACCATTTCATAAGATACTTTAACTGCAGTGCTCTTTGCCACTTAATTTTCCACATAAAGAAAATGATGGCTGGACACGGTGGCTCACGCCTGTAATCTTAGCATCTTGAGAGGCCTAGACGGCATATCATGTTCGCTCAAGTGTTTGAAATCAATATGGGCAACATGGCGAAACCCCATCACTACAAAAAATAAAAAACTATCCAGGCATGGTGGTGCATGCCTATAGTACCAGCTCCTCAAGAGGATAAGGTGGAAGGATCACTTGCATCTGGGAGGCAGAGGTAGCAGTGAGCTGTGATTGGTCCACTGCACTCCAGCCTGGGTGACCTCGTCTAGATAAAAAAAAAAAAAGAAAAAAGAAAAGAAAATGACACATAAAGAGACATGGGGCAATAAAAGGCTGTTAAATTTCTAACACAAATGAATGTTTTCTTTTTTAAAAAAAATGCATGTTTATTGTGTGTATTAAAGGTATACAATATCATGTCATGGCCATTTTTGCATTACTAAAATGAGAGACTGAGTAATTTATAAAGAAAAGATGTTCAATTGGCTCAAGGTTTTACAGGCTTTGCAGGGAGCATGGTGCTGGCATCTGCTCAACTTCTAGAGAGGCCTCAGGAGGTTTACAAAGTCCCAATCATGGGACTTTGATGTGGTAAAAGGAGGAAGTGAGACAGAATAAAGGAGTTGATGTGGCACTTGATGTGGTAAAAGGAGCAAGCAAGTGGCAGGAGGCATATGATATGGTCAAAGAAGGAGCAAGTGAGACAGAAAAAAAAAAGAGAGAGAGAGAATTGGTGGAGGGCTGCTATACACGTTTCACAACCACATCTTGTGTGAACTCACTGACTATTGTGAAGTCAGCACCAAGCCGTAAGGGATGTGCCCATATGACCCAAACATCTCCAACAAGGCCCCACTTCCAGCCTTGGGTATTACAATGAAACATGAGATTTGCACAGTTACAAATATCCAAACTATATCATTCTGCCCCAACCTCTCCCAAATCTCATGTACTTCTCACATTGCAAAATACTATCATGCCCTCCTAAGAGTCCCCCAAAGTCTTAACTCATTCTCCCATTAACTCAAAATTCCAATGTCCAAAGTCTCATCTGAGACAAGTCCCTTCCACTTACGAGCCTGTAAAATTAAAAACAAATTAGTTACTTCCAAAATACAATGGAGGTATAGGTGTATCGGCATTAAGTAAACATTTATATTTTAAAAGAGAAAGTGGTCAAAAGAAAGGGGCTATAGGTCTTATGAAAGGAGAAACATAGCAGGGCAGTCATTAAATCTTAAAGCTCCATTGATGTCATATCCCACATTTGGGGCACACTGATGCAGAGGTGGGCTCCCAAGGTCTTGGGCAGTTCTGCCCCTGTGGCTCTGTGGATTCATTCCCCATAACAGCTCTCACAGACTATCGAGTGCCTGAGGCTTTTCCAAGCACAGGGTGCAAACTGCTGGTGCTTCTACCCTTCTGGGATCTAGAAGATGGTGGCCCATTTCTCATAGCTCTACTAGGCAGTGCACCACTGGGGATACTATGTGGGGGCTCCAATTCTACATTTTCCCTTGGCACTGCCCAAGTAGAGGTTCTCTGTGAGGGCTCTGCCTCTGGAGCAGGCCTCTGACTAGACACCCAGGCTTTCTCATACATCCTCTGAAATCTAGGTGCAGGCTGCTAAGTGTTTTTCACTCTAGAATTCTGTATACCTACAGGCCTAAGGCTACATGGAAGCCTCCAAGGTTTATGGCTTGCATTCTCCAAAGTGGCAGCCCAAACTGTACCTGGGCCTGTTTGAGGCCTAGCTGAAGCCAGAGTAGCCTGGATGTGAGGAGCAGTGTCCCTAGGCTGTACAGGGCAGCGGGGACTTTGGCCTGGCTAATAAATCCATTCAGTCCTCCTAGGCCACAGGGCCTGTGATGGGAGGGGCTTCCTCAAAGGTCTGTGAAATGCCTCCAATTGTCTTGTATATTAGTACTTGACTCCCTTTTACTCATGCATATATCTCTAGTAAGTTGTTGCTCCACAACCTGCTTAAATTCCTCTCTCAGAAAAGCTTTTTCTTTCTCTGCCACATGGCCAGGCTGCAAATTTCCCAAACTTTTAGGCTCTGCTTCCTCTTTAAATACAATTTCCAACATTAAGTCATTTCTTTGATCCTTCTTTGATCTCAGTGTGGGCTTTTTGAGGCAGCCAGGTCACATCTTGAATGTTTTGCCACTTAGAAATTTATTCTGCCAAATATCCTAAAGTATTACTCTCAAGTTCAAACCTGCACAGATTCCAAGGGCATGAACAGAATGCAGCCAAGCTCTGTTGGCATAACATGCATAACCTTTATTCCAGCTGCCAATGAGTTCCTCATTGCATCTGATACCTCATCAGCTTGGACCTCACTGTCTGCATCACTATCAGCATTTTCATACAACCATTTATCCAGTCTCTTAAGAAGTTCTGATGCAGGAGTTTTTGCTTCTTAGTTCAGCTAAATCTGGGTTCTTATCTCATGACCAGGAAAAAAATTAGGCATGTGGACACATTGAAGGGCGAGGAGGGTAGAATTTATTAAGCTAAAGGAAAGCTCTCAGAAAAGAGAGGGGTCGTGACAACAGACTCCCACCTCATAATTGAATACCAGGTTTCCCACATGAGCTGAAGAGGCTAGGTTCCTCCCCAGCAGAAGGCACAAATTCCTGGTGGCTCCACCCAGTTCTCCCAGCGTACAGGTGGTTCTTTAGTCTGAGCCGCTCCACACTGATGTATTTCCCTTCCTGCACATGTGTTAAGGGATGAAATTTTTCATCATGGGCATGTTTAGGCAAGCTCCCTGTGCACAATGACCTGGGCAGGTTGGGGAGATTTTCTGGGGATTCTTCCCTATGCTTAGGCATATGGTTGTCTTCTGCTTCTATCCGTTCCAAACTTCCCAAATCTTTCTATTTTCTTTAAAGCCCTCTAAACTCCTCCAAACTCTTCCCATGACACAGTTCCAAATTTGTTTCCATATTTTCAGGTATCCTTATAACAATGCCCCACTCCTCAGTACCAATTTTCTGTATTAAGCCATTCTTGGATTGCTGTGAGGAAGTCCCTGAGACTAGGTAATTTATAAAGAAAAGAGGTTTAATTGACTCATTATTCTGCAGTCTTTGCAAGAAGCATAGTGCTGGCATCTGCTCAGTTTCTAGAGAGGCCTCAGAAAACTTAATGACAGAAGGTTAAGGGGGAGCGGGTACTTCACATGGAAAAAACAGGAGTGAGAGAGAGAGAGACAAATGGGGAGTGGAAATGCTACGCACTTTTAAATTACTAAGTCTTGCGAGAACTCACTCTCGTGAAGTCAGGACCAAGCCATGGCAGATCCACCCATGACCCAAACATCTCCCATTAGGTCCCAGCTCCAGTATTAGGACTTACAATTCTACAGCAGATTTGGGTGGGGACAAATATCCAAACTTCATCATATATGTATATACACACACACACACACTATATATATACACACACATATATACATACATATATATAGCAGAACAATTATTACAGTGAAATGTCTTATTGCATCCTTCATCTCATATAGTTACTCTTTTTCCACCCCATGACAAAAGCAGATATAATCTACTAATTTAGTGAAAATTTTGGATATAATACACTATTATTAACTATAGTCCTTATGTTATATATTAGATCTTTAGACATATTGATACTATGTATCTGCTACATTGCATCATTTGACTTATATCTCCCATTTTCTCCCTGATCACCTGCCCCTGGTAAATACTGTGTTATTCTCTCTGTAGGCCCTTCCCCCCATTTTTTAGATTCAACGTACGAGTGAGGCCATGTAATACTTTTTGTGTCTGGCGTACTTTACTTAGCATAATATCCTCCAATTGCATACATGTGGCAAATGGCAGGATCTCCTCCTTTCTTAAGGCTGAATAGTATTCCATTGTGTTCAATAATATTGCATTGCAGCAGTCTTTACTTATTAATAGTTTTCCACAGTTTCAGTTACCTGTGGTCAACCATGGTCTGAAAATGTTAAATAGAAAATTCTCCAAATAAAAAATTCTTAAGTTTTAAATTGCATGCCTTTCTTGGTAGCATGATGAAATTTCATACTGCCTATCTTCTTTTCACTTGGGACATGAATCAATCTTTTGTCCAGTGTATCCATACTGTATTCACTACCACTCCTTAGTCATTTAGTAGCCACCTCTGTTATCAGATTGAGGTTGCCATATCACAGTGCTTGTGTTCAAGTAATCTTTATTTTACTTAATAATGGCCCCAAAGTGCAAGAATACTAATACTGGCAATTTGAATATGCCAAAGAGAAGCCATGAAGTCCTTTCTTTAACAGAAAGGGTAAAAGTTATCAATAAGAAAAAAAATTATATGCTGAGGTTATAAAATGTATTTTAAGAACAAAATGTCTCTGCATAAAATTGGGAAGAAGGACAAAAATATGCTAGTTTTGTTGTTACACCTTAAATGAAAAAGTTTGTAGCCTCAGGGCTTTGTTAAGATGGGAAAGGCGTTGAATTTGTGCATATAAGCCATGAAAAGAAACATTTTCTGATTAAAAACAATCTGGTTCTGGTTTGGCATCTACTGAGGGTTTTGGAATGTATCCCCCATGACCAAGGGGGCCTACTGTACCACAGTTTTTTGTTTTTGTTTCGTTTTTTAAATATCCAGTCATCTGTTGACAGACACCCAGGTTGTTTCCATATCTTGGATGTTGCAAATAATGCTGCAATAAACATTAGAGTGCAGTTATTTTTAGTAGGTGGTAATTTTATTTCCTTTGAATATACACCCAGAAGAGGGATTGCTGAGTTATATGATAATTCTCTTTTTAATTTATCTGAGAGCCTCCATACTGTTTTCTATAATGACTGCACCAATCCATGCTCCTGCCAAGAATGTACAAAAGTTCCCTTTTGTCCATACCTTCACCAACACTGGTTATCTGTTGTCTTTTTCATAATACTTAACTTAATGGGTATAAAGTAATATTTCATAATAGCTTTTATTTGTATTTCCTTAACTATTGATGATGCTGAGCACATTTTGATATAGCTTTTAGCTATTTTTATTCCTTTGGATAAATATATTTATCTATTGAAGTTATTTGCCCATTTTTAAATTAGGTTATACATTTTCTTTTTGTTGCATTGTATGCATTCTTTATATGTTTTGAGGATTAATCCTTTACCAAATTTGTGATTTGTAATTTTTATTTTCTAATTCATAGGTTGCCTTTTTATTTTGTTGATTGTTTCCTTTGCTGTGCTGAAGCCTTTTAATTTGATGTAGTGCCATTTATTTATTTTGTAATAATAAATTACAAAGCTTTTGTAGCTTTTGTAGCTTCAGTTTTTTTATATAAGAAATCATCACCGAAACCAATGTCAAGAAGTTTTTCCCTATGTTTTCTCCTAGGAGTTTTATGGTATTACATTTAAGTCCTTTAGACCCAAATTATTACACTTAATTCTAAACATAATAGCTGAAACCATAAAAGCAAAATGATGTGTGATAAGGGTTCATTTTCATTCTTTTGCATATGGAAGTTGTTTCCCCAGTACCAACTGTTGAAGTCTTATTGGTTGAAAGCCCTATGGACCCTTGTTGAAAATTAGTTGACCATGTATGTTTAGATTTCTTTCTGGGACCTCTATTGTGTTATATTTGTCTATGTGTTTGCTTTTATGCCAATCCCATACTGTTTTGATTACTATAGTTTTGTAATATTTAAGTTTAAATCAGGAAGTGTGATACCTCCAACAATTTTTTTTAATTCTCAGAATTTCTTTGGCTATTTAAAATTCTTTGTGGTTTTATACACAAAAACTTTTTTATTTCTGTGAGTTATGTCATTGGGATTTTTTAGGGATTGCACTGAATCTGAATATTGCTTGGAGTGGCATAGACATTTAAACAATATTAATTCTTCAAACCTATGAGCATGGAATATCTTTTCATTTATTTGTGTCTTCTTCAGTTTCTTTCATCAATATTTAATAGTTTTTGGTGTACAGGTCTTTCAAGTCCTTGGTTACATTTATTTTCAAATATTTTATTTTATTTTGTGATGCTATCATAAATGGGATTGTTTTACTGATTTTTTTTTTTGCTAGGTCATTATTTTGTGCAGAAATGGCACATATTATGGCATGTTAATTTTGTATTCTGCAACATTACTGAATTCATTGATTTTAATAGTTTTTAGTGAAGTGTTTGGGGATTTTCTACATATAAGATCATATCATTTGCAAATAAAGATAATTTTGCTTCTTCCTTTACAATTTGGATACCTTTTCTTTCTTTTTCTTGTCCGATTACTTTGCTAGTACTTCTAGTACTATGTTGAATAGAAGTGGTGTTAGTGGGCACCCTCGCCTTGTACCACAGCCAATAGGACATAATGTCACCTTATGTTTCAAAGAGTAAGACACTACATAGTGGTGATTCTGGACCCTAGGATGGTATGACATGGCAGTATCCCAAGCTCTCTGAGATGGGTACATGGTGGCATGGACCTAGGAACAGCAGAATGCATTCATGGACGACCCAGGAGTGGCAGAATGGACCTGTGGGACAGCGGCAGTGAAGGGATGATTTCACTACCTGCGAAGACAGTACACTTCAGCAGTTCAGACTCTGGAAAATTAGTTCAGTTATAGGGAGGCAGGATGCTATAGTTGTTTGGTCTGGAGGGTCAGGTATCCAAGCTTAGCCAATTCTCTGTTTCCTTGCTATGTGGAATGCTCTATTAGCTCAGCCTTTGGAGGTGCTCCTGCTTGGCTAGGCCAAAACATTGATTCCCTGAGAGATAGAACGCCACTTCAGCTTAAGCACTGTGGGTGAGTGTATGATTGCCTTGGGTGGACAAGAAAACATTTCCTCAGAAGGCAGGGTGCTGAGTCAGCTCAGACCTCAAAGTGCTGGGTGCAGCAGCAATTGGGAGGAGCAAATGAAGCAGCTACCCAGCAACTGGGTCCCTCTGGATAGGATGTCCAGTAGCTTGGGTAGAGGAGGGCGGTCCACCAAAAGTGGGTAGAGCCACAGTGATAAAGCCTCACCAATGGAAGGGTATTCTGGCTACATGCCCCCAGCACAGGGCACAGTACAACAGTCATCCTGATTCCAAGATGGCACTGTGCAGTAGCAGTGTTGGCCATAGGAGGCCAAGCAGCATTGGCTCCTTCTCTGTGGCGATCACAGCTGTGTGGACTCCAAGTAGCTACCTCATCTGAGCCTAGTAACTGAGTACTATAGGGTTTACTTTCAGTGGTGAGGAGGACTGTAGGTGTTCAAGGTGGAGATGGGGGCTGCCGAGGTCCCCTTGTTACTTTATTGCTGCAGGGAGAAGTCTCTCCTGGTTCTAAGCTGATCCCAGCTGGGAGATGAGGTGGCAAAGGCAAGGTGTTCCCTCTTATTCTCTACGTGGTCATTCTAAGTTTCTGTGTTCTTTGCAGTTTCTGCACTCTCTTGATGTATTCCAGCACTTGCTTTTAGTTATTTTCATCAAAATGTAGCTACATATTTGCTGCTTTGTCTTCATCAGCGGGACAAGTGCCAGGGGCTCTAGATTTGCTATCTTGTTGATGTCACTATTCCATAATTTCTTTGAAAATAGTTAAGAGTAGATCAGGTATACTATCATATTCTTTTGAATAATGTTAATGAGAATAATATACTCTGTTAATGTTTTAAATTAAAAAAATGACTCAATATTGATAAGGATCAAAAGCAGAATTTTTAACACTAATCACATATTGAATTGCCCATTGCAATCGAAAAACACCTACTTCAATTCTGCATAATGTAAAAAACAGGGAGCAGTTTTTCATTTGTTTATGGTATTTAAAAAAAATGACACAACCTGAAGAACATTATCTCCAATATGGAACAAATTATGTATGCCTTAGGGAATGAAAACCCTGTCACCTTTTTAAACAAATTTTTACACTTGCATCATAATTTATAAAATTGATTTGGATATAATTTTGACTTGTAGAAAGTTGTAAATATAGTACAGAGAAGCCTCATCTACCTTTTGCCCAGTTTCCTCCATTGATTACTTATGGTAGTCTGAAACCACATACTTAAATACTGTGTAATATGATTTATAGGAGGTAGATATCCATTCATGCATAATACCTCAAAACATAAAATCTAAATGGCACTATTATCTCAAACACAGCCAAGTTTTTATGTGCATTAGTATAGTGAAAACACAATCATCTTCATAAGCAAATTTTTACATTTGTATTTTAATTAGTTTAAAAAATAATTTTCAAATATTATTGATTTACAGGATATTGCCCTGTTGGAACATGACAGGTATTCTTCACCTAGTTTCCCCCAGTGGTTGTATAAAAAGTACAATATCAAAAGCAAGAAATAGGCATTGGTACTATGTGTGTATAATTCTATGCATTTAATCATATATATAAATTTCTGTGACCATCGCCAACATCAAGATAAAAAACTGTTCCATCAACAGAAAAATCAACTAGTGTCAACTTTTTATAGTCCAAGAAACCTCACATCCTTTAAGTTTCCTTATCCTCTCTTGTGTGTAACATAGTTGTCTTAAACATTTTCTCTATATACATGCATACATTTTCTTTATGTAGATATTTATATTGAACTCCACATCAATGTTAGACTCTTTGCCCGAAGTATTACAAACTTAAAAGGAGAAGAAAACATTATATTATTGCCCATATATTTGCTTTTATTCTTTTCAAATTTTCATCCTTAGAACATCTTAGAATACTATGAAGTTTTTCTAACACTTTTAGAAACAGAAGCTGTATGCAAACACCTGGATATCCAGGCAGAAGCTTGCTCCAGGGGTGGGGCGCTCATAGAGAACCTCTGCTAGGGCAACGCAGAAGGGAAGTGTGGTGTTGGAGCCCCCACACAAAGTCTCTACTAGGGCATCATCTAGTGGAGCTGTGAGAAGAGGGCCACCCGTACTCCAGACCCCAGAATAGCAGATCCACTGACAGCTTCCACCATGTGCCTGGAAAAGCTGCAGACACTCATTGCCAGCCTGTGAAAACAGCCAGGAGGGAGGCTGTACCCTGCAAAGCCACAGGGGCATAGCTACCCAAGACCATGGGGACCTACCTCTTACATCAGCATGACCTGGATGCGAAACATGGAGTCAAAGGAGATCATTCTGGAGTTTTAAGATTTGACTGCCCTGCTGGATTTTGGACTTTCATGGAGCCCATGGCCCCTTTGCTTTGGCCAATTTCTCCCATTTTCAATGGTTATATTTACCTAATGCCTGTACCCCCATTGTAACTAGGAAGTTACTAACTTGCTTTTGATTTTACAGGCTCACAGATGCAAGGGACTTGACTTGTCTCAGGTGAGCTGTTGGACTGTGGACTTTTGAGTTAATGCTGAAATGAATTGAGTCTTTGGGGGACTGTTGGAAGGCATGATTGGTTTTGAAATGTGAAGATATGAGATTTGGGAGTGGCCAGGGGCAGAATGATATCATTTGGTTCTATGTCCCCATCCAAATCTCATCTTGTAGCTCCCATAATTCCCACATGTTGTGGGAGGGAGCTGGTGGAAGATGATTGAATTGTGGGGCAGGTCTTTCTCATGTCCTCCTGAAAGTGAATGGGTCTTATGAGATCTGATGGCTTTAAAAATGAGAGTTTCCCTGCACAAGCTGTCCTTTTACCTGCTATTATCTACGTAGTAAGATGTGACGTGCTCCCCCTTGCCTTCTGCCATGATTGTGAGGTCTCCACAGCCATGTGTAACTGTAAGTCCAATAAACCTTTCTTTTGTAAATTGCCCAGTCTCAGGTATGTCTTTAATAGCAGCATTAAAACAGACTAATACACTCTGTTTTGTAGCTTTTGTTCAAATTTCACTTTGTATAGGGAGGTCATATATTCATATATGCTGTAAACATTTTACCCACAGTTATTTGTATTTTGATCTTCTTTATAATGTTTTTTCCTTATTTGGAAGTTTTCCTTTTTTTTTTTTTTACTTGAATTTCTCAAATTTTGAATGGCTTTTGATAATTGAATCATCATTTAAAATATCTCCCACTACTTGAGAGTTATAAAGGATTCATTTCTGATTTATCTTCAGAGAGGATATTATGTTCTAATATACAGTTAATTTATTATTACATTTATTCCATTTTCCCTCATTAGATCTAAATGTCATGAGCACAGATTTTTTTTCCCCCACCATTTTGTCTTCTGTATATAGAATAGTACTTGGCATAAATTTCTAAGATTATTTGTTGAATGAATACATGAATGAATGAATATATGTTTTCTAGATCAGAACGTTAAAAGAGTAACACAATTAATGGCATAGAGATTGGATTAAGTTGGAAGGTCAGTGAAGTTCTTTTGTAATAGTCTTTTATTTTGGGGTCTTCCAGATGAAAAATAACTAGGAAAGATTTCTTATTAAAGAGCAACGATTAGGAGCTAAGTAGTTAGAATGGAAATGTGTATGTGTATGTGTACACATATATTCTGTATGTACCCATGAGAGTGTGTCATACCATGAACCACATGTGTCACAGAAAGAAAAAAAAGATGATTTATTTTTCTTTCTTTGAAAGATAATCAAGGGCTGATTTCTGAAACTTATATTTGCAACATATTTTTCTGTGCTGTTTAGAGAGTAGCTACTTGAGTTACTGATGGCAGCCATTTAAAGGTATTAATTTCTCTTCAGTGGCTCTGCCTTTGCAATACAACCTTATTTTGGTTGTAAAACCTGACATTTTTAGGGTACTTTAGGGGCTAATAAATTAGAAAAAAATCTGACTTCTTAAAAAGTTTTAAAAGGGAATAGAAGTATAATCATAAGCCCTTAAAAGTATAAGTTAGAAGTTAGCAATTTGTGTTCCTTAAAAAAAAAAAAAGAAAAGGAAGAAAGTATTTTAAAGAATTTGGAAAAAAGCAAGCTAGAAAACAGTATGGATAAGGGATTGAAAATAAAGCTAAAAAGATCTAAAGGTTGTGTTTGGTATGGGTAGGAAGTAAAATCTGGATTTGCATGATGTTTATTGGTAAGATCAGAACCAAAGAAAAGATTTGTTAGGGGGCCAGTTAATGTTATGGGGTTAATGCCAGTTAATGGGGTTTCTTTTTGCAATCCACAATAGAAAAGCACTGAAGTAATATGGTGCCAAAAAAGTAAAAGCACACTTTTTTCCATTTTTGAAATGTCACTGGGGGGTAGCCAACTATGTGTCAAGTTTCTTCACCTTTACTTAAGCAATTGCAAAATCAAATTCTTAATTTTGCCTCTAACTGTCGTCTCTTTGGCAACTGCCTTTATTTTGTTACGTGTGCTCTTCACATATAAGAGATTCAAATATATTTTTTAGGTTTCCATTTTCAAAAATGTGTCTCCCCCAGAATTCCTGTGTTGGAGTCTTAACACTCAACACCTCAGAACATAACCTTATTTGGAAATTGGGGTCATTAGCAGATGTAATTAGTTAAGATAAGAATATAATGGAGTAGATTCAGCCCTTCGTCTAATACGACTGTTCTCTCTATAAAAAGGGGAGAGTTGGAGCCAGAGATAGACACGCAAGGAAGAAAGATGATGTAAAGAGACACAGAGAAAAGATGGTCAACTAACTACGAGCCAAGGAGAGAGGCCTATTTTTCTCTCACAATCTTCAGAGGAAGCAAACTTGGCAGACATTTGATTTTGGTCCTCTAAACTCCCAATCCATAAGACAATAAATACAATTTTGGTGTTTAAGCCACTCTGTAATATTTTGTTACATCCTTTTAATTTAAACAACAAAATTGGAATTTAAGTTACAAATAAATACGAGTTTTCACTGAAGGATAAATATTTTATCTAACATTCTCTTATTACTCTCTTTCTTAACAGCACTATTTCTTTCTTTTTTTTTTTTTTTTTTTTTCCTGGGCCATTTTCTTAACCTCGTGATGCATACTGGCTGATTTCTGTTTATTTTCTGAGGTATGTTTACGTAAAAGTCCTTTAGAAAGTCACTTGCAATGAGATGTATTTCTTTTAATTAGATTGTAGCCTTATCTACTCAAGAGTCAAAGTATTCCTAAGGAACATGGCAATTAGCACATAGCATAGCTACTAGCTTGTGGCATAAAAGATGTGGAAAAGAACTTCTCTGACTTTGATATCTATGATTCTTTGACATTATTGCACTTTAAACTTTAAATAAAATAATTTCTATCCAGTTTCTGCAAGCTACAGAACATTTGAGGAGCTCAGTTTATTTTGCTATTCCAGGAAATTTCTGATTTGAATGCAACTAGCCCAACTGATTAAAGTCAAAAGAGCAGGTTAATCAGTTTCCTTTATTTCCTTTAAACTTCCTTTCTATTGAAATGCAACATATTTATTTTCAAATTTGCAACAGAAGAAATAGCAGAATTCACTAATAATACAAACAAAAGTTTAAGGCACAATAAGAATGCACTCACTTGTCAACTAATAGCATTCTTTGTTTTTTTCTTATTTATCATATACTTGGGTTGTCACACTTAGGTTTATGAAAAACTGGCTTGGCATTTTATAACAGCTGAAGTTTTAAATAAATGTCTGAAGCACTATTCCATGTTAAATATCTCAAAGTGCTTCTACATTTACATCTCAAAATAGATTTTTCTATCCCATTTTGTCCTTGGGTTTGCTGTACAAAAAATAAGCTATGTGATTTGAAAAACCAGGCTTTAACCAGGGAGTTCTTTCTGGTCATTTTAGGATAAAAATTTACTGATGGCAAAACTTACAGAAGCCATTCTTTTCCAACCAAATCAATTTTAGTTACAACTTTTTATTTTACCATACATATTGCTTATTTTCTACATATCTGTTTACCAGCCCATTAGTATAGAAATGGATTTCTTAATTTTGAACTATTTAAACTACTCTTGTTTCAAAAAGCTAATTTATTATTTATTTATTGTCATTTACTTATCAAGAAAATGTATACTGGTGACTGGATTCTACCAGAATTAATGTTGTCTAGATGGGAAAGTCACAATCATTATAAAAGCTACTCTCTAAGTGTTTTACATAAGTCTATCAGAAAAGGAAATTCTGAAAGAAACATTTTTAAAAGTGGCCCAAGATGACTGCGGGTTGAACACAAAGATAATAGAAACTAGGCCTATGAACTAATCTGAACTCCTGTGTGGAAGGCTACGTTCTGTTAAATACTTGACTGACACATAACAATTGTAACCTTGCATATCAGATGAAACACAAAAGCAGGATAGAATTAATCATCCCTCTCCATACACTAAGATGTCTATACACTTGCTAAGATTTTACTCTATTTGCTTTATCTTATGTGTGATGTCACTAAGCTCCAGTCAGAATTGTAAGAATGTCACCTTTGCTTCATTGTCTCCTTCCCCAATTTTCTTTGTGGAAATCTGTAAGTACTATACCTCATGTACTCTGCGGCACATTCTTGGTTTGCTCTGAACTTGCATGCCTGGGCTATTGTCTACAAACGTGGCTCAGAGTAAAATCAACTTTGAATTTCTCTAAGTTTATAGTGCTTGTTATTTAAATCATGGTTGACATGTGAAATCATTTAATCCTAGCCACAGTTCTATGAGGAAACGCCATTAGTATTCACTTTTTACAAATGCAGAAGTTGAAGCCTCAGCCAGGAGAGTTGAAAGATAAATAAGTAAAGTGTGATACTGTGTATTACCTATAGGATAGGTAAATAAATACTACTTTTTGATAATACTGGGGATAGAAATCAATTTGACCTAAGAAGGTAGAAAATGAATTCATAGAGTTGGCAATGTTGAGTTAGGCTTTTATGTGAAAGCAGGAATTTTATAAGGGGAGAAAAGGTTGCCAGAGGGTAAGAAGTACAAAATGACCAAAAATAGCTCATCCGTTCATGTCAAGGCTTTCACCGTGGAAAAGAGCAAAAACTAACTAAAGCTAACTTAAAAAAAAATAGCGCAGGCTTATTTTTTAAAATGCACAAAAATCTCAATGAAGATGGAATCCAGAAGTTGTCAGGAATCAAGGCAGTTCATCTCTGTCTCTCTCGGTCTCTGTTTCTGTTTCTGTCTCTCTTTCTCAGTGTCCTCGATGATGGCTAAATCTCTTCTTCCAGCCCTGTGTATCTTTCTGTTTCTCTCTTTTGTCTAACTTCCTCCTCTCTTATTTTATCTCTAGACACAGAGCTGATGGCTTTCCAGTCCCAGAACCTACCTGACTTCCTGGCTGAATTCTCCATGGGTTACTATATCTGTATATACTGTATGTATTCCTCAATGTACAAATTTTAAGTTCTTTGTGGAGAAATCTCGCTGGCCTCATTCATCTTTTGTATGCCAGAGATCACAAGTTATCAATGGTCCATTCAGCTACAATCAGGAGAATTAGGCATTGTCATTCTATTCTTGAGATCTGTAAATGAACATTCATGAACTAATGTCTACTGGATCATATGAGATAGTTAATGACTCAGTGTGGCAGGCATATATTTCCTACTTGGCAGTTGATAAAGCAGGATGATAGAGGGCCTTTCAATGTAATGAACTGACATAGATTTTTGATCTACAGCAATTGGGAGGCTGTTGTATTTTAAAGCTTCAGAGTATCATAATCATGCCAGTTCTTTAGAACTAACACTCGAACATGTGATGAATAAATTAGAAGGGAAAAAGGTCAAGACACAGGGAGAAGAAAAGGGAATATTTATGGTAATCCAAGTAAGAAATGAGGAGTAACTAAACTCGAAATGGGAGGTGCCAATTCCTAACATTGATGACAAATTCAAAATGTTCACAGAATGTCTTTCCATTTTTAAAATTTTGTCAAGAATGGGATATTTTCTTACTATAGGGAGAAATGATCCAAAAGGAATGAAAACAAGAACAAAAATGAGGAAACAGAGAAAGATGTAAGCTAGAATCCAGAAACTGGTGAGTAGAAAAATCAGAAAAAAGAATAAAAGTGTAATTATACGATTTTATATCAGCTGTATTTTTAAAATAAGGAAGAGATAGAAGAAAATTCTATTTATTTTTAAAAATGGCACATTTTGTTATATGGAACAAATGAAAGCACTTACAGGCATGAATAGATTCAAGGAACCTAGAAGGAAGACATAATAAGTATTTCTCTGGCCAGGCGCGGTGGCTCAAGCCTGTAATCCCAGCACTTTGGGAGGCCGAGACGGGCGGATCACGAGGTCAGGAGATCGAGACCATGCTGGCTAACACAGTGAAACCCCGTCTCTACTAAAAAATACAAAAAATTAGCCGGGCGAGGTGGCGGGCGCCTGTAGTCCCAGCTACTCGGGAGGCTGAGGCAGGAGAATGGCGTGAACCCAGGAGGCGGAGCTTGCAGTGAGCTGAGATCCGGCCACTGCACTCCAGCCTGGGCGACAGAATGAGACTCCGTCTCAAAAAAAATAAAAAAAATAAAAAAAATTAAGTATTTCTCTGCGTGAGCTGGTATCTATGGAAAAAACACTTTTTTCCCCTATGGACCTAATTTTTTAAAATTCTGACTGTATTATTTCTCTGTGAATTAGATGGTATTTATGGTTTATAAACTCAGGAATGGCCTAGTATCAGAAAGATGGTGCTGAATGGTCAAAACCATCCCTTATGGAGGCATTAAAGAGTAAATTCTAATAAATTATAACAATAATAATAAAAGACAATCACCTATTAAGCACCACCAAATGTCAGGTACTGTAATAAGTACTATGAAGATTATTATATTTAATCTTCATGACATCCCTATTGGGGATACAATATAACTATTTTATAGATAAAAACATTAAGGCTCAAATAAGTTAACATGCAAGTTATTAACAATTCCTGTAAGAACGACAGAAAGGTCTTAAGTTAGTACACTTTATATTGCATTATGATGCCTCCCTAGAGTACTACTGCTAAGAGCCAAAAAACACCGTGAAAGAATGTGAGTGTGGAATCCTTAAGTTTGCAATAGCTGGAGGAAGGACTGTTAGGCATAGGTAGACATAAATGCCACAATTTAGTATAAAGGAAAAATCTTTAATATAGCATGGTTTTAGATAGCTAAAAACAATTTTTGGGGAACAAGAATTTGAAAACATTTAAATAAAATTTTTATGATAAATTAAGAGCAGGAAAATATAGATGATCAACAAGAAATCAAGTATGTGGGGATATTAAATGAGCACAGGTTTGAAAAGACTTTTCATGAACACTGGAAAAAATGGCTTAGGTAGAATATACATGTAAAAGTTACATTTATAGTGTCAGGAATACTAAATAACAAATTATGTTAAAAGCTTGTTAAGATGATTTTTTAAAAGAATGATGTGTGTGTTTGAACATATTATAAGCAATAAGACAAAGACAAAGGAGACTCATCTCTTGAAGATCTAATATTAACAAAACAATAAATAGAATAACATTAAACAGAAGCTTAATCTCCAATCTCAAAGTGGTTAGGAAAAATAAGTTTAAGAAGGAATGTCATTTAGGGTATAGGAAGAGACCACACAGCTGTTTGAATTGAGTTCAGTCCATTTATTCAATTATTAAAATAACTTCAAGAGGTATTTGTACAACAGCTTTCATTATCAAAATCTATGAAGGAAGACAATTACAAAAATAATTTTACTTTATTTCAGAAACAAAAGATAATATTCTATCAGGTATAAATAATAAACCTAACAGTACTTTGACAGGTTTCTTAAATAGATGGGTTACAAATATTAAAAATGAAATTATGCATACTTAAATCACCATGGTCTGCCAACAAAAGTTCCCTACAAGTCAAATTTATTCTATTTTTCAACATGCTTTAACAAGTTATAGACATCTTTGACATCTTTTCTTTGTACTACATTTCCTTCCTTCCTTCCTTCCTTCCTTCCTTCCTTCCTTCCTTCCTTCCTTCCTTCCTTCCTTCCCTCTCTCTCTCTCTCTTTCTGTCTCTTTCTCTCTCTCCCCTCCCCTTTCACTTTTCTCTTTTTTATTCTTTGCACCTTGTAAAAGAACCCTGATTTTTCTTTGGTAGAATCATCCCTACTCCACTCTTGGTTTTTTACTTTGATAGACCATGGTACAAGCTTTGCCAATCAGAGAATTTAATCTCAAATCTAGCTGATTGGATCAGATCATAAGCAGAAATCTGGGACTTCCAGGAAACATTTGGAAAGAAGAGAGCTCTGTCCTCTGGCACTGTTAGAGGGATATGAGTTTGTGATTTTCAGTGGCCATTTTCTGTTGAAATGGGGAAATTAATGGAGAGTACAGCCAACTAAACAGAACTTCTAAGCTGAGAAATGAAGACAGGGAAATATAGCAAAATGATTTGATTTATTTGGAATTTTCAGATAAATAAGCAACCATATAGCATTTTGCTAATGTCATTCTGTGACTTGGAAGCCAAAAAGAGTTCTAATTCTGAAACCGGTTTCTGGAAGTGTGAAGTATCATAATTGCAAACACTTAAACCGGGGATTAAGTTGATTTGCCAAAAAATACAGTATGAAGATTCTCCATTACCTTGGTTGAGAAGATGCTGATAGGTATTATATAGTAGAAAAAAATATTTATACTGCCATATTCATGCAAATTCACTTGGTATTCAGAGTTTTAGTTCTCTGTGGCTAGAACTTTAGAAAATTCTGTAGAGAAATTTCAGTATTTTGAAATGTGTTGACTATATTTTTGTGTGGCTTTTAAAAGTTTCTTCTAAGAAAGAGACCAGCTTCTTCTAAGTAGCCTATCTGCAAGCAGAGAAGGAATAAATACGACCTAATGAAGAGAAACTCTTTGTGCCTTCAGCTAGTGCCACAATGTGGCTGAGAATTTAAAAATCCTCAGTTCGACAGCACCATAAATCTTCATATGCTGCCCTAGGTAGGGTTTGTAGTAGAAAAAGCAGTGAAGGAGGTAAGAAAGAAAATAGAAATGATACTATAAAACCTGAGAAAAACCACTTTTCTCCCCATGAACCTAATTTTTAAAATTTTTGACAGACAAATGTAAAAATTGTTTGACTGTGAAGTATAATCCACTGAGATACAACTGTAGAGCAAGGTCTCTATAATTTCTATTGTTGCAGAACAATTACCAAGATAGAAGCCATTATACCGAGTGCTGGGAAGATGGCAGAACAAAAAACCTCTTGTAAAAAGGAAGACATTCCCCATCAATGAATTAGATTCAGGATTTTGACTTCACTAAATTTCTGATTTTTCTTACTAGTCCATAAAGTTTTAGTTCACTAATACGTATTGCATGTGTTGGAGTGGTTAAATTTGTCATCCAACTACAGGTTTCTAGACCATAAACAACACCACACATCTGGCAAAGACAGAGACGTGCTTGTCACTTAGAAATTCTGTGCAGAGTTGAATGCAAGTTTAACTCTGAGTGAACTTTGCCTCTCAGTGTCGTGAATGACTTGAGAGTTTTGATAGGATGTGCCAAAGGCTCAAATTCTCTGTCACAAGAAAAAGTCATTAAAGAAGTTATAACATCTCTCTCTTTGTAATTGTGGACCTCCATGCCTGCAAAGATTCTTTGCTAAGCATAAACTCTTGTCTACTACACTCCATGTGCTAAAAAACTCCCCCAGCAATTTAGGACTTGAAATTACTCATAGTTGAAAAAAAAAAATCACATCTTAAGTCAAAAACTTAAATGCAGATGAAGTATATATATTTAGTAGTATGTTTTGTCAGGGATAAAGGAATTGTGAAACAATTTAACTGTTCTCTGACTATTGATGTTTTGAAACATTTTGGTCTCAATAATTTAATTATTCAAATTTTTGTCTTCTTCAGATGTAAGAGGCTGCCCTACTCTAGAAATCCTCAAATCTTGCCATTAAAGATGACCAAAATCTAACAGAAAAGTTGATATTTTAGAATCTAAAATATCTAAGATAATAGAATTAGGATTCAAAAGATATACACATTTTTTTTTAATTATTCAGATATAACTTTCAAAAGTAAAAACATTATTCTTTTACAGATTTAGAATGAATTTGTGTCAAAAATACTCTATTATTGAAAGGATCAAAAAAACAGTAAATCCACTCTCAATGTGAATAAGAGGAACAGAGATTATATCATCTTTCAAAAAATGCATTAAAGAACCAATAAAATGAGATTGCTAGGTCAGATACACATTTGGTTAATGTCTTACCAGGCAGGGCAACTATAACTTTTATACTGATCAAAAATGTATGTTAAAATGTAAATTCACAGAATTTATGGCCTTACTTAACAGGAAACATCAGAAATAAACATAAGTATATTTTCCTATATCAGAGGGCAACCAACTATGCCTGCTGGCCAATTGCCTACTTTCATAAATAAAGTTATTATTTTTTTTAAACACAACCATACCCATTAGTTTAAACATTGTCCATGGTGGATCTAGAGTCGCAATAGCAGAACTGAGTAGTTATGAGAGAGACTGTATGGCTAACAAAGCCTGATTTATATTGTTTACCAAAGTTCGCATCTCCCTGATAATTAAATCATATTAAAATAACTTTTTATACAGTACATTCATTTTGATAATATATAATTTCTAAAGAGTACTCGTGATGCCAAAAAGGCCATTCTTTTCATGTGTAGATCTGTTTATTAATGTAGCTGTAGCAAGAGGTGTTAATTGACTATATATGTTTCCTTCAGCACAAAGTGTCAAGCAGCTATTGAGGCTAGAATAATTAACTTATTTCAAGACATTTCACTTAAAAATCACATTATGAACCTTTAAAAAGTTCTACAATATATTTTCTGCCCCAAGGCTGGAAAGTCAAGTGAAAGAAATTCTCTCCACCAGATTTTCCAGCAATATTATAGATTTGAGCTGCTTCCTCTCTCCTCGGGTTACACCAGATTTTCTAAAGTTCCTGGCCTGTCAGGAAGTCACCTTCCTCACCACCTGAGAGACTGAAACCTGTAAAC
The DNA here is from genome assembly GCF_003255815.1 of Theropithecus gelada. NCBI lineage: Eukaryota > Metazoa > Chordata > Mammalia > Primates > Cercopithecidae > Theropithecus > Theropithecus gelada. The sequence continues at coordinate 45,492,609 of NC_037675.1, read as the reverse complement.
TGTGTTCCACATCTTCTTGAAAATATTTATGGGCATTGTCTGCAAGTAAAATGTACAATTCTTTTTTTTTTTTTTTTTTTTTTTTTTTTTTTGTTGAGACAGAGTCTCTTTCTGTCGCCCAGGCTGGAGTGCAGTGGCCAGATCTCAGCTCACTGCAAGCTCCGCCTCCCAGGTTTACGTCATTCTCCTGCCTCAGCCTCCCCAGTAGCTGGGACTACAGGCGCCCGCCACCTCGCCCGGCTGGGTTTTTGTATTTTTTTTAGTAGAGACGGGGTTTCACCGTGTTAGCCAGGATGGTCTCGATGTCCTGACCTCGTGATCCGCCCGTCTCGGCCTCTCAAAGTGCTGGGATTACAGGCTTGAGCCACCGCACACGGCCCCAATTCTTTGTCATTAATGATGAGCTTATTGTTATTAGAGCAACGTATTACCAAATATGACACTCCAGGGTTGGCCTTGATTATTGCACAATCACTTTGTTTAATTATATCATACTACAGAGGAGGATCAATCTTTATTATACTTATATGAATAATAATATAAAAAATAAGGAGAATTAATAAAGTAATTGTTACCAAGTTTAATGGAGTCGATGAAAGTTATACTAATTTTAAAAATGATCCATTTACTTCATGAAAATGTATTCTACCAACTTGAATATTAGAGTCAGATTAAAAATGATTGCACATATGTTAATAAAAAGTAGAATATTAGGTCAACCTCAACACTCTCACAAACGAATAACTACAAATAATTTCCTTCATCCACATAGTCAATCTTTATTTATTTATTTTTTATTTTATTTGAAACAGAGTCTCATTCTGTTGCCTAGCCTGGAGTGCAGTGGCACAATCTTGGCTCATTGCAACCTCCGCCTTCTGGGTTCAAATGATTTTCATGCCTTAGCCCCCACTGCCCTCCCACCCCCACAAGTAGCTGAGGTTATAGGCACGTAGCAACATGACTGGCTAGTTTTTGTGTTTTCAATAGAGACAGGGTTTTGCCATGTCAGCCAGGCTGTTCTCAAACTCCTGGCCTCAAATGATATGCTTGCCTTGGCCTCCCAAAGTGCTGGGATTACAGGTGGGAGCCACAGCACCTGGCCCACCTAGTCAGTCTTTTATAATTAAGTAGAACTTGAGAAAATTCTTCTTATTCAAGATCTTCTGATAGCAGTTTAATTTCCAAATCCTGGGATAATGTCTGACAGTTTTCTAAGCAATGATAGGTTTAAGCTCTGAAACATGTACTCATGAATCTATTCCTTAAAATGTTAATGCTCTCTTGTTGTATCCTTTCTACATGGCTCTGAGAATATCCTTTATTGAAAATTCAGTTTCTGGCCTCAAGTTTAGAACAGCACCTTCAGACAAATACCAGAGGAAATGGTGGGATGAATGCTTACAAGAAGCGACAAAAGGAAGATGATCTCTTTCTTCTCTATGTGAGGATGTAGCAAGAAGGCAACCTTATGAAAACCAGTAAGAGGGACCCAACCAGATAACAAATCTTCAGGCACCTTGATCTTGGACTTACCAGGCTCCAGACTATGAAAATAAATGTTTATTGCTTAAGCCCCCACCCTAGTATTCTGTTACAGCAGCCCAAACTGGCATATAAAACTCTCTTTCCTCAAACATTCTACAACTACCTATATGAACTCAAGTTTCATTTTCATAGTGATCTTTCATATTCTCAAGCAACCTAATACTGTTCCTGAGAACAAAACTACTATTTTCCCTGAAAAACAAAAACATATTTCATTATTTTTCATATGTTGCTGTATTTATTTCCCATTATTATTTCTAGTGAAACTCAAAATATTTTACAGTTACTCCGTAAGGAGTAAATGCTTTTCTGGTTATTCAAGGTCAGCAATAGGTCAAAATAATATTGAAAGAAGGACTATCTTACATCCAAATATTTAAAGCTATCCTGTTTTTCAATAAGCAAGAAGTGTTTTCCTAAATGATATAATGTATTATGTTGAATATATAAACCAAACAAACCAAAAACAAAAAAATTAAGCAAACCATTTTTTTTGTTTTCTTACCTGATAGAAAACCAATTTGCATAATCTATTAAATTATCAGAATAACAAAATGTCTTCCTTCAATGAAAAGCCCAAGATCTGGTGCCTTCATTGCTGAATTCTACCAAACATTTAAATAATTAATATCAGTCTTTCTCAAACTCTCTTAAAAAGTTAAAAAGGAGTCAATAATTCCAAACTCAACTTATGAGGCCAGCATTATCCCGATACCAAAGCCAGACAAGGAACCTCGAAGAAAAGAAAATTTAGGGGCAATATCCTTATGAATATAGCTATAGAAATTCTCAAAAGACTAGCAAACCTGAATTTAATAGCACATTAAGAGAATCATTCACCATGATCAAGAAGGATTTATCCCTGGCATCCAAGGATGGTTCACCATATGTAAATCAATAAATGTGATATACCAATGAGCAGAATGAAAGACAAAAAATGAAAGACCATCTCAATAGATGCAGAAAAATCACCTGACAAAATTCAACATCCTTTAATGATAAAAACTTGCAACAATATAAGTATAGAAAGAATATACCTCAACACAATAAAGGCCACATTATACCTGTTACACAGGTAACATTATACTCAAAGCTTCTCCTCTGAAAGCAAGCATAAGACAAAGATGTCCACTCTCACCAGTTTTATTAAACATAGCACTGGAAGTCTTGACCAGAGAGGCAAGAAATAAAAAGCATTCAAATTGATAAGAAATAAATTAAATTGTCTCTGTTACCAGACATGGTCTTATATGTGGGAAATTCTAAGGACTCCACCAAAAACTATTACAGTCAATAAACAATCAGTGAAGTTATAGGATACAAAATCAACATATGAAATTTGTAACATTTTTATACACTAACAATGAACTACCTGCAAAAGAATAAAGAAATAAAGGTAACCTCATTTCCAATAGCACCGGAAAGAATAAAATACTTAGAAATAAATTAAATCAGGAGGTAAAGGATATGTACACTGAAATAGAACACTGATGAAAAATCAAAGAAGAAACACACAAAAATTAAGAAATTGCACATCCATGGATTGAAAGGATTGATATTGTTAAAATGTGTATGCTAACCAAAGTGATATACAGATTCAATGCAATCGCTATCAAAATTTCATTGATATTTTTCGCAGAAATAAAAAGTACTATAATTTGTATAGAACCACAAAATACCCTGAATAGTCAAAGTAATATTGAACAAAAGACCAAAACATCACATTACCTGACTTCAAAATATATTACAAAACTACAGTACTCAAAACAGCATGTTACTGGTACAAAAACAGAACACAGACCAATGGTACAGAGTAGAGACCTCAAAAATAAATACAGCCAACTGTTTTTTTTGACAAAGGTGCCAATAACATGCAACAAGGAAATGACATTTTCTTCAATAAAAGGTGCTGTGAAAACTAGATATTCACATGTACAATAATGAAATGATACCCATAGCTTACAGAATCTACAAAAAAAATTCAAAATGGCTTGATGTCTTAAATGTAAGACCCATAACAGTGAAACTTACTAGAAAACATAGGAATAAACCTCCATGATATTTATCTGGGTAATGATTTTTTTTGAGTATGAACCCAAAAGCACAGGCAACAGGAGCAAAATTAGACAAATGGGATTACAAGAAACTAAAAATCTTCTTCACAGCAAAGAAAACAACAAAGTGAAGAGAAAACCTACAGAATGGGAGACAATATTTTCAAACTGTCCATCTGAGAATTGTAACAAAAACAAGTGAGACCTAATTAAGAGCTTCTGTACAGCAAATAAATAGACAACCTATAGAATGTGAGAAAACATTATCAAACTATGCATCTGACAAAGTCTAATATCCAGAATCTATAAGAAACTTAAATCAACAAGAAAAAAAGCAACCCCATTAAAAATGGGTAAATGACAAGGACACACAGCTGAAAAGAAGACATAAAAGTGGCCAATAAACATAAAAAAAAGCCCATCATTTCTAATGATCAGAGAAATGCACTTTGAGACTACAATCAGATAATAGCTCACACCACTCAGAATGGTGATTATTAAAAAGTCAAACAAAAACAGATTCTGTCAAGGCTGTGGAGAAAAGGGAACACTTATATACTGTTGGTGGGAATGTAAATTAGTTCAGCCATTGTGGAAAGCAGTTTGGAAATTTCTCAAAGAACTTAAAGCAGAGCTACTGTTTGACCTAGCAGTCCTATTACTGGATATATACCCAAAGGAAAATAAATCATTCTACCAAAAGGACACACACACTTGTATGTTCATTGCAGCACTATACACAATAGCAAAGACATGGAATAAATCTAGGTTTATTTCACTGTCAACAGTGAACTGAATAAAGAAAATTTGGTGCATACACCACCATGGAATATTATGCAGCCACAAAAACAACAAAATTATGTCCCCTGCAGCAACATGGATGCAGCCCTTAGAGGTCATTATTCTAAGCAAATTAACATAGGAACAGAAAACCAAATACCACGTGCTCTTGTTTATAAGTGGGAGCTAAACACCAAGTACACATGGACAGAAAGAGGACAACAATAGACACTGGGACTAGCAGAAGGGAGAGGGAAGGGAGGGTGTAGGCTGAAAAACTATCTATGGGATATTCTGCTCCCACTACCTGGGTGACGGGATCACCCATATCCCAAACCACAGCATCACGAAATATACCTATGTAACAGATCTGCACATGTACCCACTGAATCTAAAAAAAAGTTGAAATTTTTAATAAATAAATATGGGGCCAGGTATGGTGGCTCACGCCTGTAATCCCAGCACTTTGGGTGGCCTAGGCGGGCGGATCACCTGAAGTTGGGAGTTCGAGACCAGCCTGACCAGCATGGAGAAACCTTGTCTCTACTAAAAACACAAAATTAACTGGGCATGGTGGCGCATGCCTGTAATCCCAGCTACTCGAGAGGCTGAGGCAGGAGAATCACTTGAACCCGAGAGGTGGTGGTTGCGGTAAACCAAGATCACGCCATTGCACTCCAGCCTGGGCAACGAGAGTGAAGCTCCATCTCAAAAACAAAACAAAACAAAACAAAAAACAGGCAACACATCTGAATAGACATTTCTCAAAAGAAGACAGGCAAGTGGCCAACAGGTATATGAAAAGGTGCTCAACATTATTAATCATCAAGATAATGGGAATTAAAACCACCGTGAGATATCACCTCACACCTGTTAGAGTCAGTATTATTAAATAGATAACAGGGGTTGGTGAGAATAAGGAGGAAAGGAATTCTTGCACACTGTTAATGGGAATGTAAATTAGTACAGTCATAATGGTAAATAGTTTGAAAGTTCCTCAAGAATTTAAAAATAGAACTATCCTATGATCCAGGAATCCCACTACTAGATATATACCCAAACAAAATAAAATTAGTTTGTTGGAGGCATAGTTTGTGAATATTTTTTCCCATTCTGTGGGTTGTCTGTTTGCTCTATTGATAGTTTATTTTGCTGTGAAGAAATTCTTTCATTTTATTAGGTCTGACTTGTCAATTTTTGTTTTTGTTGTAATTCCTTTTGAGGACTTAGACATAAATTCTTTTCCAAGGTCAATGTCCAGAATGGTGTTTCCTAGGTAGTCTTCCCGGATTTTCATAGTTTGAGGTAATACATTTAAATCTTTAATCTATCTTGAGTTAATTTTTGTTTAAGGTGAAATGTAGGGGTCTAGTTTCATTCTTCCACATATGGTTAGTCAGCTGTGCTAGCAAAATCAATTTAATAGGGAGTACTTTTGCCACTTCTTATTTGTATTGAGTTTGTCATAGATTGGATGGCTTTGTGTGTGGCTTTATTTATGGATTCTTTATTCTGTTCCATTGATCTATGTGTCTCTTTCTGTACCAATACCAAGCTGTTTTGGTTCTGTAGCCTTATAGTATAGTGTGAAGTCAGGTAATGTGATGCCTCTAGCTTTGTTCTTTTGGCTTAGGATTGCCTTGGTTATTCGGGTTCTTTTTTGGTTCCGTATGATTTTTATAATTTTTTTTTCTGATTTTACAAAAAATGCCATTGGTAGTTTAATAGGTAACTTTGGGCAGTGTGGTCATTTTAATAGCATATGTTACTCCAATCCATGAGCACAGAATGAGCTTTTCCGTTTGCTTATGTCATCTTTGATTTCTTTCAGCAGTATTTTGTAGTTCTTCTTATGAAGATCTTTCACCTCCTTGGATTGATGTATTTCTAGGAATTTTATTTTTTTTGTGGCTATTTCAATGGAGATTTCATTCTTGATTTGGTTCTCAGCTTGAACATTATTGGTAAATAGAAATGCTACTGGGTTTTGTACACTGACTTTGGTATTACTGAAGTTGCTTATCAGTTCCAAGAGCCTTTGATAGAATCTTTGGGGCTTTCTAGGTGTAGAATCATGTCATCAGTGAAGAGAAATAGTTTGATTTCTTTTTTTCCTATTTGGAAACCTTTTATTGCTTTATCTTGACTAAATGCTCTGGCTAGGACAGCCAGTACTGTCTTAAATAGCAGTTGTAATGGTGGGCTACTAGAGGGGGAGGGATGACAGGGAGGAAGGGGTAAAAAACTCATTGTTGGGTGCTATGCTTACTAACTGGGTGATGGAATCATTCACCCAGTGATGCCCAACCTCAGCATCACTCAGTATTCCCATGTAGCAAACCTGTACGTGCACCCCCTGAATCTAAAATAAAAGTTGAAATTACAAAAGAAAAAAAAGGGGAAAAGGAGAGATAGAGATCTCTGGCATGTGAGGACACAGTGAGACGGCGGCTGTGTGAAGCCAGGAAAAGAGCCTTCTTCAGAACCTGATCCTGCAGGACCTCGATCTGGATCTTCTAGCATCCTGAGTGATGAGAAAATGCCTTTCTACTGTTTAAACAAAAATAAATAAAAGAAAAGACTTTCTAGTGAACATTTTCCAAACTTTTGTTCTAGTGCGATAATGCGTCAGATTTCACTTAGTAATTATGTTAATTTAATACAAATTTCCTGAGTGGATTATATTTCTTTCATGTTTGGACCAAAAATGACATTTCTCAGATAACTGGGTTTCTTTTAATTCATCCTTTCATTCCATCTCATGTCAAAATTATTCAGAAGATACATGATACTTTATTTGCATTGTCATCCTCGACTCATACCAGGTTTTGATTATTGTGTAATTAGGTTACTGAAATTGCTATATGCATCCTGCTTATTCTGCTAATTTCTTTAGACACACTCCTTCATACAGGAAAATAGATCTGCATCTCAACATCTTTAATAAAAAAAGTTTTTTTCTTAACATTTTTTAAAAGTAGGATTTGTCTTTTTCCACCTTTAAATACTTTAAACATAACTGAACATACAGCCATAAAAAACTGAAATGTATGATGCTTTTTACTGCAATTATGAATCAGCTATATAACACATACAGGAAACACTAATGATTGTATTATTGTCAAAAGGAAAAGAATATTGAATAGGTAAACACAAAAATTCACATGATGCAAAGTCATGAAGGAACTGTATATTTTCTTTATTTGCAATGTCACAAACTAAGAAATTCATACTGTTTCCAAGGAATTTTGGATATGAAATAGACAATCACTAGTTGAATCACAGATCATAAATTAATAAATTATTTATATTATATATATGTTTAATATAGTTGCTGCCTTGGCATTCATTTTTAAGCCTAAGTTGTTTGAAACCCAGTTGTACTCTGTCGCTTTGGGCCTAGTGAAATGTTTCCTTTCTTGCGTGTTTTCTGTGATATAGTTCTGAATTATCCTAATCACACTGGCTCAAAACACAACAGACTCCACAGGTGTTAACCAGGATAAAACCCAGTGGTCAACACTACAGCCATGTCAATAAGTTCCCTCCTTTATGTGTGTTTTCTTTAAGCTAGCCAATCTACAACTCCCATGGGAAAGCCTAAGAGATAATGTCCATAGACCTTAATAAACGCATAGTTCCACAGATTCTCTCCTCACTCCCAACTTGCTGCTTGAGCTCCCTGTTGTCTCCAAACTTGTTGTCCACATCCCTAACCTCTAGAGAACCTAGGGTAATAAATTTCTTCAGTTTCATGCATTTTGGTTTTTACTTCCTTATTGTGTCTTACCTTGTCGACCCACTAAAACCTAACTTTCTCCTGTAAGGGCTCTCCTAGAAAGTGACTATCTTGGCAATGGCCACTGTCAAAAGACAGACCTCACCATCAAATTAGAAAGAATCTGTAACAGAAAAAAGTCAAAACAACTTACAATTTCCAACTAAATAATAATACAGACACTATTTCACACAGATTTTGGGGTTTTGCAAAAATTGCAATAAATTGTCTATGAAATAAGGTGGACTTGCAGGAAATTTACTGGATGGTGCTCTCAGTACCAAGACCTGTGATGGAGGGAATGAAGGAAGGAAGAAAGAACAGGCACAGCAGAGGTTGTACTGCAATTCCATGGGAAGTTCTACTGCTAGAATGTCCCTCAGAGTTGCAAATTAAATTAAAATGTCCGGAGAGGCCAGGCATGGTGCCTCACACCTGTAATCCCAGCAATTTGGGAGGCTGAGGCGGGTGGATCACTTGAGCTCAGGAGTTTAAGAGCAGCCTGGGCAACATGGCGAAACCCTGTCTCTACTAAACGTATGAAACTTAGCTCAGTGTGGTGGCATGCACCTGTAGTCCCAGCTACTTGGGAGGCTGAGGTGGGAGAATTGCTTGAACCTGGGAGGTGGAGGTTGCAGTGAGCTGAGGTTGCACCACTGCACTCCAGCATGAGTGACAAACCAAGACTCTGTCTCATAAAACAAGCAAACGAACAAACAAAACCACAAGACACTCTTGATTTCATCAAATAGTAGGTGGTACTCCCAGCAACTCAGGGAATAAGTGCCTTATCTAACAGGGTGAAGAATATAGGAAGCACACTCTAGCATTTACTACTGACGGATGATAACCCAATATATTTTGGTGATGTTCACGCCTTTAGTACACTTTTGTAATAATTGTAAAAATCTAATGACCATTTATCAACTAACCAATGTTTAAAAGTGATGCCCATTTAATGATGTTTTGAACAATATAGTGGTAAAATAGAAGAAACCATTTAAATTTCCCCAAAGAGGTGAATATAAAAATAAATTACACTATCAATAAAATATAGGGCAAGATTCATATGTTAAATACAATAGAAATATCACTTTTTCAAAAACTAATACAATGTTTAAAAACATGTAGAACTTGTTGGGTGTGGTGGGGCATACCTGTGGTCCCAGCTACTCTGGATGCTGAGGTGGGAGGATCATTTTAGACCTTCCACAGGAGGGAGGTTTGCAGGTTGTCAAAGCTGCAGTGAGCTGACATCACTCCACTGCACTCCAGCCTGGGCAACAGAGTAACACCTGTGTCAAATAAATAAGTACGTATGTAAGTAAGACATGTCAAAGTGTTAACAATAATAATTGTTTCTTTTTTTTTCTTTTTTCAATGAAGGCTTTTCTTAAAAATTTTTTTGGTTCTGTGATTTGGATTCAAACTAAGTGAAGGATTTTTACATTCTCTGTATATTTCAATTTTTTTATGTCAATGAGCATGTATTATTTTGATAAACAGGTAACTTTTTAAACTGATCAATAATGACTTTGGGGAAAGCTCAGCAGACAAATGTAGGAATCATGACATTATTTGATGTTGGACTTCAGTGCAGTTAAGGATAGTAATGTTTTAGACTCTTCTGGATTATTTTGCAAGCCTTGTAATTCTTGGCGTTGGTTTCTCTTGTCCCTGGGCATTCTCTTGTTATTTTTAGCATGATTGTTTTGACCCACACGTTGCATACTATTTCTGCTGAGTTAAGACTACACTCTCCTGAACAGCATTATACTAGTATATGGATGACTTTTGTTGATAGCAGCTATTTTTCGACTGTCCAGCTGTTTCACTGCACTTTTGAGGCATTTATGCAGATGTCTTTGAGTGTTTTTTGTTATTTTGCTTTTTAACCTCATATATCAATATAATCAGATAATCATAATGTTATGTAAGAATCTACTCAAAGTCTATTCTTGACGTTTTTCTTGCCCAAGTACAGTAAACTGTAGCACATTTCTTTAAAAAACGGAGACATATAAAGCTCTGGGATATGAGAATTATTTTTAGATGAACGGTACTGGGAAGGAGAGAAAAAGAAGAGAATATAAGTGGAAGGAGATGAAGAGAGAGAAGCAAAATAGAATGGTGAGGAAAAATAGAAACCTGATTTCCAGTTAGTACTTCTGTCCTCATTCCATTAGCAACAGAAATAGCCTCTTGTCACAGCATCTTGTCTGGCTGCAAGGCTAACACCATTTCCTAGAGGCATGGAGGAGGGCTGTGCTGCTTTGATTCTGGCACAAGGACATCTGTGTTCTAAACCTACGTCTTAATATGGTGAACCATCTGGTTCAGATATCTGATATCTAAAAACCGTATTTTGCGTTAGCTGCATTTTTTGTGTGCTAAGTTCTCTAGTCTGCAGCCCAAATAGTGGTAGGTAGATGCGTGTATATGAAAAAGTTGGTTCTATGATTGTTCTATAATTGTGCAAATGTTGATATGTTTAGCAGTCCTAACTTGTTCAATATTTCTGAAAGCACACTAGTGTCTGTTACCTACTTTAAGCATTTCCTTATAAGTTTTTTATCTACCACAATCATGAAGTTAATGCCATATTTTATTAAATGACTTAATATGACTAAACAATATCTACTGCTACATAGTATTTATTATTTTAACCATCACAACTAGGTAACACAGGCAACAAGTTTCTCTGTAATAAGAAAGATAAATGGAATTATCCATTGTATACTTAAAAAACAAGTAGGAAAATAAACTCACAAGAAAAATGTTAATCTAACCTTAAAATCTTAAATCCTCATAATTTCACAAAAATCCATATATTAAAAATTACCAGATTTCTCTTGAACACCAGTAGTATTTCTAGGGTTGTTCAAAATAGCGTGCATATTATTCTAAATGTAAATGTGTCATTGAGAGATTTTGAAGAAAGGATGTTGTTATTGTCCTTTGTATACAAAGTTAAATATTGGTTAGAATTTTAATGTGAACAGCTCAATCTCAAAGGCAATAAATTGTGAATCTTACTACTGTAGAACAATATCTGATGTCTGTGATTATCTTGAGAGGTGTGCATGGTAGCATTTCAATAGCCTTGAGCATATGTTTTTTGATTGTGCTTTTATATACACAAGGCATCTATATAGATTGGTCTGCTGGGCTCATACCAGGTAGGCAGAAGGTCTGTGTTAGGATGTGGTGGTGGTATTACTAGTCATTATTCAAGAAAGTGGCAGAGAAAAATAGATGAAAAAGTTAAGTTTTATATTTGTTTTATAGATGGATGAGAATATATCAACAACAAAGTCACTAATCATTTTGGCCACTTTTGCCATGTTGGCTTCACAGAACTGTGAGTGCTTTGACTGGAAATTTTGCTCCAGTATGAATAGCTTAAATCTAACCATAAGATTAATCTGTCCAATTTGTGCAGTAATGGAAGTGTCAGTTTGGCAGTTCTTTTGATTCAAGTTCAATTTAGTTGTTTTCTCTCCCTTTTTTCCCACTCTCCTATGTTCTATTGTCTAGACTAAGCACTGCTCATCTGAGATACATATAAGAAGTGGAGATGAACAAAGAATGGTGTTGAAGAAAATGCAAATTTATACTTTGATGCCATGAAAATATATTATCCCACAGAACAGTATGAACTGGCCAAAGGAAACAGTATTAAGCAGTAAACGGAGGTGTATCAAAGTGAAACTAGAAAGAGACAAAGGAAATCTCATTGCCAAAAAAGAGCAAATAAACAATATTTTGAAATAACAGCATCAAAATACCATCGCATTTTTTAAAGGGGTTAAGGCCAGGGTTAAATAATCCTTAAAGAACTTAGTGATGAACTTAGTTAGGGCTTATTAAATGTGAGCTATTAATATTATCATATGTCAAATAATTTGTCATAAATCAAGCAGATATTTTCATTAATCTTAGTTTTTTCACATCTAGGCATGCTTATGTGAGAACATTTTTTTTCCTGTTAGAATTTTAAATAATTTTGATACATCACCTCATTTTATCAGTCTAATGTCAAAAGTTGAATTAACATGTCCCTAAAAATGAGTGTTTTTTAATGTGTCTAGTATTATCTTTTATGTAGGGGCTTTATCATATAAATACAGGGTTGCAGCTCTTAAATATCTTAAGATGATAAACATAATAGGCTTGTTTTAAAAAGCATTAAGTGATACATAGTCTGACATTTTTAAATGAAAACAAAACCCCTCACTTATATGGATTACTTTAGTAAAATGCAAATAAATTTCCATTTGTTAGCTATAGAGAACATATTTGGTCAACATTTCTATTCATGTTGGGTTATAGCCTACTATAGAAAGAACGTGAAATTCAAGTACCGAAACCACTAAGTGGCTAGCAGATTTGCAAATATTTTGGGGCTTTTAAAATTTTAAGTTTTTTATACAGTCATTTTTTTTTAACTTTAAAGATCAGATTTCTTTGGATAAAACAAAAAACCCACAACCCAAAAGATGGGCTTTTACATCTCAAGACATCTCCCAGGTAATAAGTCTACAGATGACAAATCATTTTCATAGACAATATTTTTGAACAAATTTTATATGTATTCAGGAATGGGACATTAATCAATCCCCATTTCTATTTTAACAGGGGGCAAGGTAGGGGAGAGGGAAAAACAGTTTTGGATACAACTATTTGGAAGGAAAGTAGACACGAAGAGAGCAAACCCTAGCTTTTCATTATCTACAATAAATGGTTTTGTTTTTCTTTAAAATAAACCTTTTATAATCTGTAGTATCTCTTTAAAAGACCACTTCTTAGCTACTAGCCAATCCACACCAATTATTTAAATTCACTTGGTACACACCTTTGTCCGCTCAGTAAGTTATATTCATTATACCCACTGCTGCAGCATGCATAAAACAACACCCCTGCATGGCTGACCAGGGCCTAATCTAGGACTGATGGGAGAAGGGTCTGCAAACCAAGATCACGGTGTCATTTCTCTCCTTGTACTGTCTACCAAGCTGATCCCTACAAAAATGCACATAAAAGCAGGCAAGTTTAGCTACTCTGTTGCAAGAGCTCAGACACAGAGCCGCAATCTCCCACAAGTGGTGGGGGAAAAGTAGCTCCAGGTCAACCATCTGAGGAAGGACCAGCAAAGAAAGATGAAAATAAAGTAGATGGGATGAATGTCCCAAAAGACCAAACTGGGAACTCTAGCTGTGGTCCAGGAGATGGAGGGAACAAAGACCACTGGAAGAAGTCAGAAAGGGAAGATGGCAAAAAGGATCCAGACTCCAGATCTGCACCTAAGCCAAAGAAACCTGAGGAAAATCCAGCTTCTAAGTTCAGTTCTGCAAGCAAGTATGCTGCTCTCTCCATTGATGGTGAAGATAAAAACGAGGGAGAAGATTATGTTGAACAGACCTCGACGTCCTGTGCTTTCTCCTAGTTTCTCTCCACCCTGAAACATTTGAAAGCAAATCAAATCTCTATCCAGACAAGACAAAATAAAACTCACTGTCTCCTAGAGACGTTTCTTACCTTTAAAAAAGAAAATGAAATTATTTTGCATGCTGCCACAGGCTTTACAGTATTGAAGTAACTGGAGATCGCCAATACAGCCAGAGAGAAAGAGGCTACAGCTTTTTAGTGGAAAAGTCGTGGTGCATTGTCACCATGCAGTTGCCAGTGTGGTTAGTGCCTAGGGGGCCTCCATTTAACAGAAATGGTAATGACAGTGATAGAAAGTCTGGAATCTGGTTGGGCAGTAGGGGAGGGAGGTATAAGGAAAAGTGTGAGATTTCTGCCTTTCGATTTTTATCCTATTGTGGCATATATGAATTTTCAAACATTATGTGAATAAATGTTCCACTCTTGGAAAGATAGATTTAGCCTTAAGTTGTTTTAGTCTCCAGGAGGCTGCCAGCCCCTCCTATTACTTAATTCTGAGTTTTGGGGACCAGGTTGAGGGGAATTCCTTCTTTTTTTTTTTTTTTTTTTTTTTTTTACCACCCAGAGAAGTAGTTGGGGGTGAGTCTATAGGACATAAAGAATAGGACTACATTGGACCAAATTAAAGTGAAAATCGTGGTTTGAAAAGAAGCTTTTGGGAGGTGATGAGTCATTTTGTACCAGGTAATAGGGGAAAATTGTGTGAACTCCAGCAAACACATGAATGGTTATTACCTGGAGCCAGAAGCACTTGGGGGTCACGCTAATTCCCAATGTTTTGTGTGTCCTGGTTTTACCCTTTCCAAACACTGTCCTTTTTGAAAGTTTGAATATATCCACATTCTGTTGAAACCTTGAAATTTTAAAAATTTAGACTTGAAACTTTAAAAATTTAGACTCTTGTCATTATCTTAAATTCTCCATGCTACTCTTAACCTCCCAAAAAGGAGTCTGTAAGTCACATAGATGATCTCTTGGGCAATTTCCCTCTCAGCCATAGAGAGCTGTTAAAGGAAGAAAGGCTGCTTTTCTCAAGCAAATCGGTTTCTTGATGCCTTTTGGTTCTCTCTCCTTGCCTGTTCCTGATGCTTTGACCACTTTTATAGGTGAGGGTGCTCTAGAATAATGGATGGTCTTGGGTGGTGAATAAAGGTGGATAAATAGGGACAGGGAAAGTTAAATTGGGAGCTGTCCTTACAGCCTTGATGGGTTATTTTTCCCCCAAGTTTCCTTCTCCACTGAAATGCCACAACAATGCTTGTTGGATTGATGAGGTGGCCAGACCAATGTGTTGTTTTTTCTTCTTCTTTATTTTTTAAGCTTCCCTTGAGAGAATAAATGGTAATTGGGAGAACTATTTACATAGTCATTTTTAAATAAGTGAACAGGCAACCTACAGAATGGGAGAAATTTTTTGCAGTCTATGCATCTGACAAAAGGGCTAATATCCACAATCTGCAAAGAACTTAAATTTACAAGACAAAACAACCCATCAAAAAGTAGGAGAAGGATATGAACATACACTTCTCAAAAGAAGACATTTATGTGGCCAAGAAACATGAAAAATGCTCATGATCACTGGTAATTAGAGAAATGCAAATCAAAACCACAATGAGATATTACCTCAGGTCAGTTAGAATGGCAACCATTAAAAAGTCAGGAAACAACAGATGCTGGAGAGGATGTGGAGAAATGGGTACACTTTTACACTGTTGGTGGGAGTGTAAATTAGTTCACCATTGTGCAAGACAGTATGGCGATTCCTCAAAGATCTAGAACCAGAAATACCATTTGACCCAGCATTCCCATTACTGAGTATATACCCAAAGGATTATAAATCATTCTACTATAAAGACACATGCACACATAAGTTTCTTGTGGCACTGTTCACAATAGCAAAGACTTGGAACCAACCCAAATGCCTATCATTGATAGACTGGATAAATAAAATGTGGCACATATACACCATGGAATACTATGCAGCCATACAAAAGGATGAGTTCATGTCCTTTGCAGAGACATGGATGAAGCTGGAAACCATCATTCTCAGCAAACTAACACAAACACAGAAAAACAAACACAGCATATTCTCACTTATAAGTGGGAGCTGAACAATGAGAACACATAGACGCAGGGAGGGGAACATCACACACTGGGGCTTGTTTGTTTGGGGGTAGCGGGGTAGGGGAGGGATAGTAGGTGACAGGTTGATTGGTGCAGCCACTATGTGCATAGTGCAACCACTACAGCATGTGTATAACTAAGTGACAAAACTACCCATTCTGCACGTGTACCCCAGAACTTAATGTATAATAAAAAATAAAACATAAAATATAAAAATAAATAAATAAGTTTGACTTTTCTTTCTCTTCTTCACATGTGAGTTTGGGAAAAGTGCTGTATGACCTTAGAAGATTTGGTCATAATTGACCACAAAATCATTAATCTCTAACTCCAAAACACATTTTAAACAAATTCTTCGTTGGGTGTGTCAGTTATTCACAAACATCACAAATGCAACATTTTTATTTAGCTTGATAATTCAACTTTCTGTATACATATTTTTCTAAATTAACTATGCTCAGTGATTCATTAGTATTCTCTCCCAAAAAAAGTTCAATAGAATCCACCAAAATGAATAAAAACAAACTTCTGATTTTTTATGTCTCTAATTTTAATCTTACCTTATTTTAGAATATCAGTTAAAAGAGTTGTTTTTCTTTTTTTTTGGATTGAATAAATGCTTGACGGATTCAATTATAAAATGTAGAACAGACATTTGTTGAACATATATACATTCATTTATTAAAGGTTTACTGATTACTAACTAGTGGTTTTTATTGTCTAGCTTCTGGGGCATCTGGGTGAAAATCATGATCCTCCAGAAATTCCAATCTTTGGGAATCAGAATATGCAGAAACAACCTTTATGAGAAATATTATGAAAGATGTTCATCATCAGGTCATTGGCAGAGTGACAGATTTTATAAACATAGAACCCTCCAATTTTTGCGATTTAGTTGGTGAAATGAGAAATAAACATAAGAAACTTAAATAACAATGTAAGTCTCAATACAGTAAATGTAAGCTGAACACTTTGTCCAGTAGACTGCAGAAGTTCAGAAGGTGCAATCCTTTTCATTTTTGAAAGTTAGTGGTAGACATGGTAAGAAAAAAATGGAACTTGACAAGGTAAAGGGTGAGGAGGTAATTCAAACTAAGACAGCACACTCTGTCTCTAAGGCAGGGTGAACTGATGTCTAACTATGATCTACCCGTGCAGATTTTTCTTTGCTGCAGTAAATGTTTGTGGCAGGTTTTCCACCAAAGCTGTGTGCTAGTCATAATGGTGGAGGAAATTTAGCAATACTGTGGGAATCAGAGAGTTTCCTGTCTGGTGCACTGGTTGACATTACTATGTGTGTGACATTTCCACAAGAAACCAAATGTAATTTCTTGATCCCTGAGATATTGAATGTACCTATGTCACTTACAGGATTGTTATATCCCTGAAATTAAGTAATAGACTTGAAAATGTTTTAGACTTTTAAAGGTGTGTTCATTTTTTAAATAAAATAACTTTGGGCCATATTAATATCATTACATAATCACAAAAACGTAACCTTCCTCCGCCCCACTGGACCACATCTTATATAATCTCTTTCTCTCTTGCTCTGTAATTGTGAACATGTGAGTATCATCATTATACTAAAAAAACAAAAGAGAAAGATTTTCTTTTTTACTGTGATTTTCCAAGATGAAGCGTTTCTACATTAATGAGAGTTGGGTGCAAAAATTTCATTTAAAAATATAGCTTGTTGCGAATTCTAAGATACCCTTTAAAGTCCCTAGTATTTTATGCATTTTACTGATACAGAACAAATGTTAAGATATATAGCAAAAGGCTAATTATTAGCAAAGTTAAAACACAACCTGAATTCTGGAATCTCACTTCAATCTTTTTCCTAAGTGTATAGAACAATGTTTGTGTTTTAAATGTTTATAATATTTGAAAAAGAAAAAGTACTATCACTGAGAACCACTTGTAATTGCACATAACTATTTACTTTAGCTAATCAGAAACATTAGTTCCACTGTGGGGAAAATGAACATTTGTAAGATTCATCAAAGATTCTGTTGGTGTATCATATCTCTAGAAAGGGGAAGCCTACTTTGTAACTCTTTTATGCATAAATTAAATAGTTAGCTACAAATTTAACTTCTATTAAATTGCACTGTGCTTCTTTATTTTCCATTGTATTACATATTTTTCCAGATACTTTCATTTCTCTTACATAATTCAAAAGAGACATCTATTTGTTGTCCACCATAACCACCTAACTCTTTAGACTCATTTGTGATATCAAGTGCTTTACTAGTTTAATTTGTCTATAACTAGCACAAAACTTTAAACAATTAAATTGTATGTGTTTGAAATTCATTAATTTGGGACTTATTGATAGTTCTTAGAATAATATTTACCATGAATAAATAATTACTAAATATTATTTTCCTGGTGCTTTTACATCCAAGGTATATAATAATACCCAATGTGGAAATTCAACTGCAAAATTTGACATCTATGACAAAATTAGCCTCAAAGGATGTGTCTACCTTGATGATTTCCAATTGCTGCTAAGATTATAGATTTATCACTTTATAGATGTCAGCCTGACTCCATGTGTTAAACTGTATACTGAAGATTATTCAAGTAAGATATGTGTAATCTACTTTTGCGGCTGATTTCCTAACCATGCGTGACTGAGCTTATTGGAAGGAGAGAAGTTTAGTAAAACACGTTCCAATTGAATTGAGGTGATAGATTCAAACAAAAAATATTTTAAAAGGGAATTTTATTAGTTTCATTTAAGCTAACAAATACAGATTTTTATTTACTTATTCTTTTGCACGTGACCAAAAGATCAATTTTGAGGTATTTAAAAAATAATTGCTAATTAACATATGAATTGGAGGCCTGGAGACTAGAGCAAGAGAATGTTGCCGACTAATCCATTAAAATAAGGCCTAAACAAAGTCTTTTATATAGTTCTATGATTTAAGCAGGCTGTAACGACAGCAGAGCACTTTTTTCTCTGATATATTTAAAATTTATTGGTATAGCTTCAGTAGAAGCAATTTATTTGGAAGATAGTGTTTACAGAACTGGTTATAGCCTAATTACAATTATCTAAATGAGTATAAGATGTGTGACATTCTTACATAAATGGTTTCATGAAGGAAAAATCAAAACTTCTTCAAGAATAATGGATAAAGATGATTGCAACATATTCAATAAAAATCTAAAGCACTTTATATTTTATATTCATTAGTGTTCATGTATATTGGTTCATGCAAATCATAAGAGTATATATAGAACTAAGAATTAGGACACCATTAGGGTTCTTTTTTAAGCTTCTTAATAATTTTTAAGGCAACATACCTTTGTTTCTACCCCTTATGTTACCTAAATTCATAGAGTTTGCTTATTTGTATAGCATAGTTTCTTGAATTAAAAGTTTTTGTAAACTTTATTACTCTCTCAGAGTTCTGTTGTAGCCTATGAGTAAAAGTTGTAAAATCAATGGTCAAGATACGTTCTCTAGCTTGTTTGCAGCATATCTTTACATGTGATTTTTATTATGAATAATAATTCTTAAAGCTAATAAAAAAGACAGAGCCTCCTACAGCATTATGAATTTATTCACACTTTAAAGAGTTATGAATACCAATGAAAAATCTGCTTTTAGCCATTAGGATTTTTTATAAACAAAGGTGAGAATTTTTAAATAGACCAAATATTTCCAGTAGAAACAATCCATGTGTGCTTCATTAATGACTTATTCCATATAATATATATTAGATACACACACGTGTGTGTGTGTGTGTGTGTATGGTAATATATAATCTCCTTTTGGAGTCTAATTTTGTAATCACTGTGGTTTACTCTAGTCCCTGTGTGTTTTCCTATATAAACTAAAAAAAGAAACACACAATATGAAGCAAAGTCTATCATGTTTCCCTGGCAAATGATTCCAGGTAGTTTGTAGAAGCTTTTATAGAAATTTGTGAATAACACAGCAAACACAAAACAAAAATATTGATCTGAAAGGATAGAACCTTGAGCTCTATTCTCAATGAGTAATAAGACAAGCCAAGTAGAACTTACTGACTGTGAAAGTAATTCATCAGCTGCAAGGACCAACTTTAAAGAGCATAGATGTTAACAGAGAAAAGACCTCCCAGTATATAGAAAAGGAGCAGGGGAGGGGAGGGAGGCAGTTCCATATGTACCCCTGGGAGAATATAGTCAATGATTCCTTCATGAAATATAATGGTATTAGGTCTTTCCCTGTGACCTTAGGTATTGTGTTGTAATAATATAGCCTCAGAAATGTAAAATTAATTTAAGTGACTCCAGTAGAAAAGCCAACCGTGTTGTTTCCTCTGCGCTGATATGTAGATTTGCCTAGACGTTAAAAAAATTCTTAGTCAAGATTATTATATAAGTTATGATACATTTTACTTTGAAATGATGCCTTCTATGTTATAATAAGCATTTTTCATATTTAGTAATATATAGCACATAACCATACTTTATATTTTATTTAGTAAATGCTAATCTATGATGGTACTAAGGATTAAACTCCTAGAAGCATTAAGAAGGCTAAGTGTATTCCCTTACAAAATATCAAACTAGAATGTAATGGTTGTATTCATCACTTTATGGCAATTATTTACATTCTGTACTAACCGTCTAAAATATAATATTGTAAAAAATGATCCTTGCAGGAAATTGACTTTGGAGTTTGGAAGCAAATAAATTATTTGGAGGATACCCATTAACCTCAATTTTCAAAATGCATAGCTTTAGATGTTTAATAAGATGAAAAATTTAAAATCTTGTGCAGGTAGAAATTTCACTCACGGGAGGATAGCACATAGGTCACCCAAAAATGTTATCCCAGAAAAGGTCCATCAAAGTGGTGATAATGTAGAATCCTACTACTCTATTTCAAAGTTTTATTTCCCTGAAAACTCAAGAAGTATTCATATTGAATAAAATATCCAATTATAGTAAATTTGGACCAAAATAAAAATAAGGCAAAACAAAAGCATGTGTTCTGCTTCAAACTAGTGAATCTTTTTAAGGACAGGAAGCAGTATGCAATCCTGAGGTTTGGTTCCATGACAGCTGGTAATCGACATAAGCTAGCAGTCCCACTTGGGCTTGCGTTAAACTTATTCCTTTGATACTGAGCTGAATTTTAAGACTCCACGCCAGCTGCTCTTTCAGAAGCATGCATTCATACAACATTTTTGCCTTGAGCTTAGCTAATTGTGCATGTCATGTGATGCAAGAACAGATTGAAAATCCTTTTTTGGAATGATGCCCTGGTGGCACACCAATACATGGTAAACTCCTGTTGGTGTTTGGCACGTGAAAATTTGTTTTATAGCCAGAATATGTTTTTAACATAAGTTACAGGTTTAGAATAAAATGATTACACTGAAGTTTTTGGTCATTTATTAATTTTATTGCCAAGAGTGGCACAAAATTAATGTATTGATATACCCACTTACCTTTTTACTCCCAATGTAACCGAAGGAAGGAAGCAAAATACTTAGTTTTATTCAGAAGCTTTGTGGCATCAACACTTCTGATCAAAATCTGAAATAAAACCCCTGGTTCTTATATTAATAAGCTACATATTGTCCCCTGATTGACAAATGAAAAGAATAAAAATTGCTTCCTTGAAGAGAAATGACAACTTTCAATTCTGGTTTATATTATTACTTTTTTTTCCTTTCTCAAAATGATGACAAGAGTTTAAGTTCTGAGATTATAGTTCCTAAACTCGGTTCTTGTCATCAAAGAGGAAATAATTTAACAAGTTATGCCTCTTTTTGAATCTTTTTCTTTTTAAATTTATCTTCCCCTTTTGAGGTAAACATAAGCACATTACATGTTTTCTTTTAAATTTTCTTGAACAAGTGAAATGATCGTTCCCAACACTGAGTTATTAAAATTATAGGACAAAAAGCAATACTAATTTTGGAACATTTTAAAGAATTAACTTCTGATATAACTTGCAGAATGTAATGAGTGACATAAAAAAGTGAAGATTATATAATCTCTTTTGAGTTCATTTCAGTATAAACTTAACATTCATATTAAAATAGACAAGACTAAGATACTAGACTATGTTTTCATTGGCATAATGAAGGAGACACTGAGTCATCATAGTTTATTGCACCATTATATTCTTATCCTTTTAGGAAATTATAGCAGAAAATTTAAGAAATATACTTTCCTTATATCTTTTTTTTCCAGTAACTATTTAATTTGAAACTAAATATACCAGTTTAAAGCATGCTTATATGCTTATGACTTAGGCTAGTATTAGAAACACTAATCATCATTCTCAAGGTGACCAGTGGGTTTAATTAGAACTAGATGGGGAATATCATCACTATGAGAGAAAATGCATTCAATGATTTCCTATTTGAAAGCAGAAGTTATGTACCGTTTCTTAGCATCAAAACTCTAGATGTTAATATCAATATTAACTTCTGAGTAATAGCATAGCATATAAGTGAAGTATACAACTATAGAATCAGACAGCTTTGAGTCAAATCCAGTAAATTGGGCAAATTATTTTGTATCTTTGGGCTTCAGGTTTCTCATCAGCAGGATATGGGTAAAGTACCTACATCAGAGGATTGTGGTCACAATTGAATGGTGTGATACATGTAACATGCTTCCCGAGAGTTAATGGCCTAGAGGGGATAATAAACTTGCGAATAGTAATTTGGGGAATAATATGTAGTAAGATAAAGATGTTCATGGAAGAATGGAGAAGAAATTCTCAAAAAACTAAAAACTTAGACTAGAAGTCTCTAGAAGAAATAATACTTGACCCAAGACTTCCTGAAAAATCCTCATTGTCATAACTGCCCAAGAAAAATTTATGAAAAGTTGATAGCATGAGAAAGGTACTAAGGTGTGAGAGAATGAGTGTGCAAATAAATTACTATAATACAAGGCATAAAGTATAAGTATAGAAAGTGCCATGACTTATAGAAAAAATGTACATTATAGAAGATGCTACGGCTAATAGAAGAAACGTACATTATAGAAAATGCTATGGCCAATAGAAGAAATGTACGTTATAGAAAATGTTATGGCTAATGGAAAAAATGTACATTATTTCAAAGTCAGGCATTTAAGACAGGCTCTTTGGGAGCAGCCTTATTTGGGCTGTGTATAGTAAAGAGTGGGTGATTTTAAAATGGTCATGCTTACTAGTCCTTTTATTAATTTTTTAATGGTTCTTAATGGCTGGGAATTCAAAATGCCTTACCCTTTTACATGCCACTTTAAGAAAACTTGTATTTCTTACAAATTTTGCATTTATTTTTAAATAGGTAATGTATGCAATTGTTATAAATCTTAAAAGTTAGGAAAAAATATACAATGAAAAGTATAGTTTTCTCATTTTCTGTTTCCCAACCATTGTAAATTTTCTGTGTATTCTTTTGCAAGTATTCTATACGTTTCAGTCATATATACTCATTAATTTTTAAATTTTGTTCACACATATATGCACATGTGTGTACACACACATATATACTGTTCTGCATTTTTTCACTCAACAATATATCTTATAACAGTGCACTCAAGATTGCATTTTTATTGTATGAACTGCTCAGTATTTCATTGTATGAACGTGCTGTAGTTTAGCTACAATAACTCCACTTACGGACCTCTAATGCATTTCCATTTTTATAGACATTTAATCCATTTTCATTTTTAATTGTTGTAAGTTTGCAATATTGGCTTTTATTACATGTACAACCTATGACTTGGGAATATAATGACATATGTTAAATTATTTCAAATAGTGAGCCATCTTGAGATCTCTGAAAAAAATTCTAATTTCATTTGTGATTTGGTTGCTGGATTCTATGGACTAATATTTGTAAGGTTCTTGTACACATATCATGAATGGTATTTTTGCTATGATTTTTACCCATGACTATTTTTTGGAACAGTGCATATTAGCATTATTAATAAAAGCTTTCCTTTTTCTTTCCCAATGTTTGGAACAGTTTATATGGATTAAAGCTATGAGTTTCTTAAAGGAGTATTTTAGAATTCCTCTGTGAATGCGTTTGTGCCTAGTAGAATTGCTTTTTGGAGAGAAAGTAGGATGTTTTAACAATTTTCTCCTTGAATTAAAAAATAATAATAAGGTATTTGGCTCATATCTTGTTACTCACAAGCCAGGAAAGTCTGTTGTTCACCTCTTGGCATGTACTCTATTTTGGGGAGAGCTGCATACTCTGAGAGCTGCAATTGAATGAAGATGGATACTCTTGATGGGATTCCACTGATTCACCAATGTTCATTGCAATTGATAGCTCTTCCTAATTTTTCTGTGCAGGCGTTACAGATATTTTTTAGTTTCAGAAGAAATGAGTTCTGTGTTTCTACGTATTTTCTTCTGTCTTGCTTTTGGGTGTAGATTTAAGAATGAAGAATTAAAATATCTTCTCTCTGAAATATTTTTCCCAGAACATATTGATTCTAACTGAAACTTTTTAGCCTTTGACCAAAATCTCCTAATTTATCCTATTCCTGTAGCAACAACCACTCTATCCTCTGCTTCTATGAATTTGACTTTCTCAGATTCTACATATGCAATTATGTGGTATTTGCCTTTCGGTACCTGACTTATTTCACTTAACATAATGTCCTCCAGTTTCATTCATTGTGTTAAAAATGATAGGATTTCCTTCTTTTAAAAGGCTGAATAGGATTTCATTGTCTCTATATACCAACTTTTCTTTATTCATCCATCCAATGATGGACACTTAGGTTGGTTCCATATCTTGGATATTGTGAATAATACTGCAGTGAACTTGGGAGTGCAGATGTCTCTTTGACATATTGATTTAATTTCCTTTGAATATATACCCAGAAATTGAATTGCTGGACCATACGGCAGTTCTATTTTAAATTTTTGAAAACCTTCATTGAAGAAAAACCTTCTTCAATGTCTGCACCAATTAAATCCCCATGAACAATGTATAGGGTTTCCATTTTCTCCACATTATTTCCAACATATGTATTTTCGTAATAGCCATCCAAACAAGTATAAGGTAATATCTCTTTGTGGTTTTGATTTGCACTCCCTTAATGACTAACGATGTTGAAAAATTTTTACATATCTATTGACAATTTATATGACATCTTTAGACAAATGTCTATTCATGTTCTTTCCTCATTTTTAAATTGGGTTATTTTGGGGTTTCTTGCTATTAATTTGTGTAGTTTCTCATATATTATAGTATTAACCTATAATAGATAAAATAGAATATATTTGATTTGCAAATATATTCTCCCATTCCATAGGTTGGCTTTTGATTCTGCTGATTATTTCTTTTGTTGTACAGAAACATTTTAGTTTGATATAGTCCCACTTGTTTATTTTTTCCTGTACTTTTAGTGTCATATCCAAAAAATTATTGTCAAGACCAATGTCAGTTTTCCTCACGTTTTTATCTGAGGGTTTCATAGCTCCAAGGCTTATGTTTAAGTGTTTACTCAATTTCATGTTGATTTTTGTGAATGATGTAAAATAAAGATACAATTTTATTTTTTGCATGTGGATATTCAATTTCTCCAGCACTATTTATTGAAGAGGCTATCTTTTCCTCATTGTGTATTGTTGGTACCCTTGTCAAATACCAATTGACTACCCATGCATGGGCTTATTTCTGGGCTTTCTATTCTGTTTCATTTATCTGTCTGTTTTTATGGCAGTGCCATGCTGCTTTAATTCTTATAGCTTTGAGGTATATTTTGAAATCAGGAAGTATGATGTCTCCAGCATCTTTGTCCATTTTTCTCAAGATTACTTTAGCTATTTCTGTCATTTGTGGGTCCATACAAAATTTAGAATTGTCTTTTCTATTTCTGTAAAATATATCATTGGAATTTGATAGAAATTGCATGGAATCTGTGATCTCTTTTGATAGTACAGACATTTTGACAATATGAAGTCTTCTGATCCATGAATACTGACTGAATAACTTTCCATTTATTTTTATAGTTTTCAGTGTACAGATTTTTCATTTCATCATTTAAATTTACTCATAAGTAGTTTTTTAAATGCTGTTATATGTGGGACTATTTTCTTCATTAACTTTTGAATAGTTCTTTGATCATGGATAGAAATGCTATTGATTTTTGTATGTTGATTTTGTATCCTGCAGCTTTACTGAATTTGTTAATTATTTATAATGGTGCAATTTTTTTTTTGTGGAATTTTAGGGTTTCTGATCATGTCGTCTCATCTGCAAACACAGATAATTTTACTTATTTCTTTCTTATTTGGATGCCTTTAATCTCTTTCTCTTGCCATGATTTCTGACACTAAGTTGTAAAGATGTGGTAAGAGTGAGTTGCATCATCATTGTACCACAGGGATAAATTCTGCTTGATCATGGTGAATAATTATTTTTACGTACTGTTGAATTTGAATTTGGTTTGCTAGTATTTCATTGAGGATTTTTGCATCTATGTTCAGGGATACTGACCTGTAATTCTCTTTTCTTGTGGTATTCTTGTCCTTTTTCCTTTTCTTTTTTTTTTTAAAATCAGGATAATGCTGGTCTACTAAAATGAGTTTGGAGAGTATTCTCTCCTCTTCAATTTTTCAAAAAGTTTGAGAATTATGGGCATTAATTATTCCTTAAATATTTGGTAATATTCACACATGAAGCCAAGAAGTCTTGGGCTTTAATGAGAGATTTTGTTTACAGATTCAATCGCCTTATTTGTTATTGGTCTGTTCAGATTTTCTATTTCTTCATTATTCAATCTTGATAAGTTGTGCATTTCTAGGAATGTGTTCCTTTCTTCTAGGTTTTTCAATTTGTTGGACTATAATTATTTCGAGTAGTGTTTTATGATCCCTTGTATTTCTATGCTATCAGCTGTAATGTTCCCTCTTTTATTTCTAATTTTATTTATTTGAATCCTCTCTCTTATTTTCTTAGTCTGGGTAAAAGTTGGTCAATTTTGTTTATTTTTTACAAAAACAGAACTCTTTATTGCATTGATCTCAGTTTTTTCTGGTCTCTTCCACATTTATTTCTGATCTGATGTTTGTGGTTTTCTTCCTTTTTACTTAGTTTTTTTTTATTGTTTTGAAATATAAAGTTAGTTTGTGTCTTTGAGATCTTTATTTTTTCTTCACATAGGTATTATCACCATAATTTTCCTTATTATTATGGATTCTGGTGCATCCCATAAGTTTTGGAATGTTATGTTTTCAATTTTCCTTTGTCTCCAGGTATTTTTAAATTTCCTTTTACTTTATTTGTTGGTCCATTGGTTATTTAGTAGTGTGCTTTTAAGTTTCACAAATGTGATTTTTCTGTTTCCACCTGTTATTGGTTTCCAGAAAACTGCATATTGTCTGTCCTACTAACATTGTAATCAGAAAAGTGGCTTAATATACTTTCATTTGTCCTAAATTTGAGACTTTGTGTTTTCTGTCTTGGATAATGTTCCATGTATAATTAAGAATAATCTGTATTCTACTGCTGTTGTATAGAATGTTCTGTATATATCTGTTAAATCCATTTGGTCTAAAGTGTAGCTCACGTCTACTGTTTCCTTATTAATTTTCCGTCTGAATAATCTGTGCATGGCTGAAAATGAGGTATTGAAATCCTCTATTATTATGATATTCTTGTCTACTGCCACTTTCTGATCAGTTAATATATGCATCATATATTAAGATACTCTGATATCAGGTGCATATACACTTACAATTGTTATAGCTTCATGATGACTTGACTTTATCATTATATAATGATCTTAGTCTCTTTTTACAATTTTAGACTTAAAGTCTCTTCTGTCCGGTATAAGTATAGGTATCTCTTCTCGCTTTTGGTTTTTATTTGCATAGAATGTCTTTTTCCATCCCTTCAGTATTGGTTTATGTATTTCCCTAAGGCTGAAGTATTTCTCTTGTTGGCACCATATTGTACGTTTTTATTTTATTTGTCCATTCAAGACTCTACAGTTCAGTTCTCCTGGTAGTCCTGCACCAGTCTGGTTCTTCCCTCCCCTTTTCTTGCTTTAAGTTCTCAATATTTGCAGAATATGATGAGAAGACAATATCCTGAGATAAGGAAGAACTGGCCAGAAGAGTTTGGGCTCTGTTCCTTTTCCTCATAGTAAAGGATGCCCTACAACACTTTAACACAGCATATCAAGTTTCCCTGGGGTATAAATCCTGGAGTAGGCCACTTTTCAGGTCTCTCAGTTGCAGTACAGATGGCGCATGTGCAGGTGAAATTTCATTTATCTGGCGCAGTTTTCCTAAGCAGGGGTCTAACTCACCATGAATCCTAGGTTTGTATAGCCCCCTTCCTTTATATCTATTAGTAATAAATCTGCATCATGTAATTTGTTATGTGAGTGTTTTTTTGTTTGTTTGTTTGTTTAATTGGGCTTGAACAAGTAACAGAAATTGCATCTCAAGATGTGGTGGGCTAAAGTGGCACAGGAAATAGGCTTTGCATGTTTTATATCTTTGATTGGAGAAGGTAATCTAATTACATTTAAAGTAATTGTTGACAGGCAACGACATACTATTGCTATTTTGTTAGGTGTGTTTTTTTTGTGGATTTTTTTTCTTCTCTTTTTTTCTTTGTAATTGGAGAATATTTTGTAGTGGTATGCTTTTTTCCCTTCCCTTTTTTTTTGTGTGTGTAACTACTATAGGTTTTGGTAACAGTCAGACTTACGTAAAATATCTTACAGTTATAGCAGTCTATTTTAACCTGATTGCAACTATACCTTTTTTCTTTTTTTGCTTTTAAAAAACTTTACTTTTATTGCATACAAAAACTATATTTTCCCCTCCCATATTTTATGTTTGATATCATAATTTACATTTTGTACATAGCATCCCAATTAATAAAATATTACAGCTGCATTAATTTTTATTTCTTTTTTTAACATTTACACCAAGTTATAATTGATTTACATATCACTACTACAGAATTAGAATATTCTGAATTCTCTGTTAACTTTACCAGTGAGTTTTACACTTTCATTTGTTGTCATGTTGCTAGTTAGCATCCTTTTATTTCAGCTCAGAGAACTCTCTTTTTAGTAGTTTTTGGCAGAGCAGGTCAAATGGTGATGAATGGTCTCAACTTTTCTTTTTATAGAAAACTTTGTATCTCTCCTTCTATTGTGAAGGATACCCTTGCCAAATAAAATAGTCTCAGTGGGCAGTGTTTTTTCTTTCAGAAATTTGAATGTATTATTCCATTTTCTCCTGGCCTACAATGTTTCTGCTGAAAAGTCTGCTGATAGTCTTGTTACTGGTGCTTGAAGCCCCTTTTCTCATGCTGCTTTCAAACTTCATTCCTTGTCTTTTATTTTGGACACTTTGATTTTAACTTGTCTTAGTGAAGTATTTTTTGAACAAGTATTTTTGAACCTGTTTGGCAACTTTTGAACTTCATGTACCTGAATTCCATATGTCTCTCCAAATTTGGAAAGTTTACACCCATTACTTATTTAAATAATCTTTCTGCCCCCTTTCTCCTTCTGTTACTCTCATAATATGAATGGTATCTCTTTTGACAGTGTTCTATAAATACCGCAACCTTTGCTCATTCCTTTTAATTCCATTTTTTTTTAAAATTAATTTATTATTATTATACTTTAAGTTGTAGGGTACATGTGCATAACGTGCAGGTTTGTTACATATGTATACTTGTGCCATGTTGGTGTGCTGCACCCATCAACTCGTCATTTACATCAGGTATAACTCCCAATGCAATCCCTCCCACCTCCCCCGTCCCCATGATAGGCCCCGGTGTGTGATGTTCCCCTTCCTGAGTCCAAGTAATCTCATTGTTCAGTTCCCACCTATGAGTGAGAACATGCGGTGTTTGGTTTT